>NW_027271284.1:870000-1100451 GCF_040938485.1 Diadema antillarum
GAGATTTGTTTGTGTGTGTGTGTGTGTCAGATCTGATATGAAGCAGTCTTTTGTTACACAATGGCTACAGTCTATTACTCCAACACCGCAGTTATGTAACAGATGTAACTCCTACCAGTAACAGATCATAATTCTGCATATGTTGTTTGTTTTTTACTTTCCTGTATAGTGCCTCTTCCATGTTGAGTCTGTTTTTCTGTTACGACAGAGTTTCTTTTTTCCCTTTCATAGAAACTCAGCTCTGCAAATATTGACTCAAAACATATATCAATCTATTGACTCTTTCCCCCCCCCCCCCCCCATCAATCAAAGGTAACAGCGATGATCAACTGACACCAAAGCTAGTAGCCGGCCTAAAGGAACAGAAGATAGTGGACATTGCCCTGGGAAGCAATGATGGTCAAACACTGGCCATCACGGACACAGGTCAGCAGAAGCTACCATTACTTCCTCTGTCATGTAGTGGACACGACCAAGTTACTACTAGTAACTTCTCTTTTAACTCTTCTATATTTCCTTGGTTCACAGTCCTTTTCAGGACTACACTCACTCCAGAAAGAATATTCTTACTCAATTTCTCACCTCTCATCCGACCTTTCTTTCTATCTTTCTCCTGTCATTCCAACAGTCCTTCTAAGGACTATACATGGTGAACCGCAAACCAAGTGTATCCTACTAGTAACTTTCATTTATTTCATTCAAGCATAGTCGGTCAGCACCAGGAATGTTTTAAGGTATAGGATGATTTTACATAGGACAAGCAAAAAAGAAAATCACATGCTTTTATTTTCACGTTAATATTGTGTTGCAGAAATGTGCAAAAACTTTCACACATACATCACTCAAAATCTTTTCTGCCTAAGCATGAAGAGGCTTGTCTTGTACTTTTTGCACAATATCATCATGCTACAAAAAAAAACATAAATCTGTTTTTTGTTAAAGGAAAACCCTGTCAACCCTACTATTGGTACTTCATTGTAAATATGCTAAAAACAGAGATCAGCTAAACTCATTAATGTAAGATCGGAAGAGATGAATTCACCTCATTACAAGTGGTACCTTGTTCTAAGCGAATGTGCTGTAGCACCTATACCAGTAGCCTGTGATGCTGTCTATCCCAATAACCAAAAATTTCTTTTTTTCTTCTTCTTTTGCACAGGTGCCCTGTACGCTTGGGGCAACGGCGACTACGGCAAGCTAGGTCGCGGCAACAGTGATGGTTGCAAGGTGCCCAAGGTGGTGGAGAAGCTACAGGGGCATCATGTGATCAAAACCTGCTGTGGCAATCACTTCTCTTTGGCTCTCACCAAGAACGGTGCCATCTATACATGGTAGGATTTTTAAGTGTTTGATCGATTTTTACCGCACCCACTTAGTTTTTATAAATATCCTCCCTGGTTTGTTTTTTTATACCCCCGCCAAACGAAGTTTGAAGGGGGTATATAGGAATCAGCGGACGGTCGGGCGGTCGGGCGGTCGGGCGGTCGGGCGGTCGGGCGGTCGGGCGGTCGGGCGGTCGGGCGGTCGGGCGGTCGGGCGGTCGGTCCGTTGCAAATCTTACTTCCTCAGTTTTCAACCGATTCCCATAAAACTTGGCACAGATGTGTGCCTTGGGTTGTAGATGTGCAAGACGTATTTTTTGACAGTACCCAAAAGTATGTTGCCATGGTAACGGCATATTATGGGCAAAAATGGGTACAAATCTTGCGTCGCGAACTCCTCCCACAGTTTTTGATCAATTTTTATGAAATTAGGTACAGATGTTCATCTGAATATGTTTATGTGCAAGACACATATTTCCGCTGTGGCAAAAAGTGCGTTGCCATGGTAACGGCATGTTATTGGTAAAATATAGGGCAAAATGCTTCATGGCAAAACTGCTTCATCAGTGTTCTTCCAATTCTCATGGAATTCACATTGAACGTTTGTCTTAGGATATAGGTCAGCATGAAACATTTCTTGACAGTGACAAAAAGTATGTTGCCATGGTAACAGCTCACATATTATGAGCCAAAATGATGGAAAACTTTGTGTTGCAAACTACTTCCTCAGTTTTTGCCCAATTTCCATGAAACTTGGTACAGATGTGTGCCTTTGGTTGTAGATGTGCAAGACGCATTTTTCGACAGTACCCGAAAGTACGTTGCCATGGTAACGGCATATTAATGGCAGAAGATCAAGGAAAGATCTTGCAGATTTAACTACTTCCTCAGTTTTTTTGACCAAAGCTTATGAAATGTTGTTTTGACCAAAGCTTATGAAATGTTGTTTGGTGGGGGTATAACCAGTCGCTGTAGCGACATTTCTAGTTGTTTTTTTGTAATAAGGTACAGTAATTATGTCTTATGCATGATTCTATTGGCTTTTGTTTGATATAGGCACTGTGAGCAGAGTAGGAAGGGTGGGCGAAATGCTTATTGCATGTATGTATGTATGTGTATTTGTGTGTATGAATGCAGGTTAAAAAACAAGAAATAAGTTCTTTTTTTTGCATGTATGTTTTTTTGTGATCAAGTTGTATCATGATTCGAATACTAACTGGTATCATTTATTTTTATGTGCTTGTATTTCTGTGTGAATGTGATTGTTGTCATTGAACAAAATCTGAATTAAGAATTCAACAAAAGTTATATAAAACATGTATGTATACATTTATTTATGTATGTATGTATGTATGTAAGTATAATGAAAGATGCATTGGAATTCTCTGTACTGTTACTTTCATCTTCACAGGAACTCAGTTGAAAAGCATGTGGATGACACCAGATATTCAGCAACAAAAGCTCTTACATGACCAAATTTGAACTGTAGCAGTATATATCACAGAGAAGGAAGAATGATATGTGTTAGGCCTTTATGCACGGTTCTAGCAGATGTACGTAGCCTGACTGATGCAGGCTCTTGGAAGTATAAAAGATAAGCACACTTTGTGTAAATACAACGTTAGAAGTAGTGTTGGACACATTTGCAAAAAACAGAATGAAGCAAGACACTATGTTGAAATTTTACTGTTTCTGGAAAAAAGAAAATGCATTGATTAATCTTCCATACCTAGACTGCATATGATATGAAGAGCAAACAGTGAACTCGAAATTGTACTTCTCTGCACCGAATCTTTGTGATCTTTCTTCTTCAGGGGCAAGGGAGAAGGACACAGACTCGGTCATGGCTCCGAGGAGCACCAGAGGTTCCCCAAGATGATCGAGGCCCTGCGCGGCAAGAAGGTCACCGACACGGTCGCCGCCGGCTGCCATACCATCGCCATCACCGAGTCCGGCGAGTTCTTCTGCTGGGGCCGCAACGACCAGGGCCAGCTGGGTCTGGGGGAGGCTGCGGTGAAGACCAGCAAGGGAGAACCCACCCTTGTGGAGTGTATGGAGGGGAAGAAGCTGTGCGGACTGGCTTGTGGTGTGTCACAGGTAAGGGAGGATCATGTCCGCAGCTTGAGGGTTTACCCTATAAAGGCTTGGGGGAGAAATCCAAGCTCCCCCCCCCCCCCCCATAGATATTCTTCATTCATGTGAAACAAGAATGCTTCAATATTGTCTACCATACACGACATGAATGAATCCCCTCTCTGTGTAAGGGCAGAGACATTTTAGTTGAATGTTTTGTTATTGAACAGCATGCACAACTTAATTCGCTGAATGCGTTCACAGATGCCCATCACCTTTTTGTTTCCCACTCCCTTCTAATCCTCCTCCCCTGTTGCTTTCCTCTCTCTCTCTCTGCCTCCTCCTAGACCTTCGCCTGGACATCAAGCGCCCACTGGTCAGTTGGTCTCCATGTCCCGTTCAGTGTGGACGTGACCCGGACCACGTTTGAGAAGCTGGACCTGCTGCTGCAGAGGGTGTGCGAGGGGATCGAGGGGTCGGGCGACTGGCCCCCTCCCCAGGAGAAGGAGTGCATGGTTGTGGCTGCCCTCAACCTACTCAGGCTCCAGGTATGGTTGGAAGAACTTGTGTCAGGGTGGTGTTACACATTGTGTATCAGTGTGTTGTGTTTAGTCTCTTTGTGTGTGTATGTGTGTGTAGAACTGGTGTCAGAATTGTGTACCCATTGTGCACACATTGTGTACCGGTAAGATAAAATAAGAACACATATTTCCTTCATCAGAAATATGAACACATTTTCTTCATCAGAAATAAAAAACACATAGTTTCTTCGTCAAATTAAGAACCCTTAAGAACACACATATTTTCAAATGTGGGAAGAGTGACAGATAGCCATTTTCAGGGCTGCCTCTTACTGCAGAAAGTAGTCAGTGCATTGTGGACTGGATGTCACCAAAGTCATATATTTCAAATGAAAACACTTATTTCTGAACTGTGAATTTGAATGCTTGATAGTAAGTGCAATTTTTCACATTTTTCACAAAAATATGACTTTTGCCTTAAAACTATGCTTGTCCATTTCTTATTCCTTTCTTTCTTTTTTTTAAAACTGTGTATCAATATGTTTTCATGTGTGCAGAGGTTGGCAGACCCTGTAATGGTGTATTATGTGTGGTGTTACTCACTTACCATTCCCCACAGCTTCATGTGGCCATCAGCCAGAGCCAGGACCACGAGCGCCTGGGGCTGGGGCCCAAGAGCCCGCTGCTGTCTAGCCTGAAGCAGCGCATTGTGGAGCTGGCCAGCAAGGCTGGCATCATCACCACAGTCCAGAGTGCTGCCCAGGCCACCCTGCAGACCGGCTGGTCCATGCTGCTGCCCACGGCCGAGGAGAGGGCCAAGGCACTCTCTGCCCTGTTGCCCAGCGGAGGTCAGTTGACCCCCTTTTGGGACCTTTTTGCCCTTCCCAACATGATTGTGTAAAATCATAAATTTTCTCATTGCATGAAACTTGTACAACTCTGCTGAAATTTCCAGCATGATTTTATTTATTTTTTTTTTTCTACATACATGCAATGTAGATTTTTTTTTTCCAAGCTTTATTTTTTGAATAGATTACTGATATGCAGTTTGGTTTGTTTTTTTCATGAAATATATAGCGTCTTGATATTTTGATTGACAGTCTTAAGTGTATCTGTTGCCTTGTGAATACTGGGTTTAAAAAAAAAGATGGCGAAACAATAGCTAAGTTAGGACCTGCACCTGTTCAAAATTTACGTGCATCATCAATTATTACAACAATTAAAAGAATTTCCTGCACTGATGTAAAGTTTCCTTGCATCACAATTACATACTTAAGTAGAATTGTACACTTTGATTTTTGGCTGCAGGTACAGAGAGTGTGTCGATGACACCAGGCAGACGCTTCATGATGGACCTACTGGTGGGCAGCCTGATGGCGGACGGAGGTCTGGAGTCTGCCCTGCACGCCGCCATCCGTGCCGAAATCCGTCAGATGGAGAGCCAGCGGGAGAAGGACATCGCCGACCCCAGCAGCGAGGGTGAGGCGGAGGAGGAAGAGGGGGCCCTCCTGCTCCAGGGGCCCGAGGGGACCCGCGACGGCCCAGAGCAGGTGCCCCTGGAGGGGCACCGCAGCAGGAGGAGCAAGAAGAAGAAGGCGGTCGTCTCGGCGACCAGCGAGGAAGGGGGCATCAGTATGAGCATTCCCTTGCTGCAGTTGGTGCAACAGCTACTGAGGTGAGAGATGGGATTAAAGGATGAATTACATCACAATCATGAATTGTCCGAAGTATGCACTGAAGAATACCTAAATGATGATGTCATGGTCTCTTGTTATAGCTTGAGTTGGAAACAGGTGCGAGCATAGACACTCAGGCCAGGTGAGGTTGTTTTCAGCCGGTTTCCATGGCGATGAATGACTATGACATCACACTGTAGTACTTTCTAGAGATTCCCCACAGAGTAAAAGCTGTTGGGGATGGGTGAGACCAAACTTTAGTGAGAAAGGAAATCATTCATCATGCTCACTGCAAGAATATGAACACACTTGTATCTGAGAAATTGAGCATCTTTGGTAGAAGTGGTCATGAGTAGTTTGCATGATGAATCATGGCATTGCTTGGTTTTTTTTAATACTGCAAGTGAAAAGACTTCTTTGAATGTTTCAACTTTCTAATTATGATACTGGAAGGACAGTCTAGAAGTATTGTTAAGGGTAAACCAAGATTGATTGCAGAATTATGAGACTCGGTGCAAAATATTCCTTTGCAACATTTTTATTTTTATTTATTTTTATTTTATTTTATTTTATTATTATTATTATTTTCTTTTTTAATTTTTTTTTTTTTTTTTTTTTTTTTTTTTGGGGGGGGGGGGGGGACAACAGATAGGACTGTTCCAGTTGCTATGTAACACTAAATGGATATTGCTACATCTAAAAGAAAGAATATCAGGTCCTTGTAAAAGGGGAACTTTGAACACGAGAACCTCAAGATGGTCTAGCCAGAAATCATGGATGTTATCCCTACATCAGATCTTGTCCACCTTCACTGCTGATGTTATTTCCTGTAACTTTTCTTTCTCTCTCTCTTTCCCAGGAATGCATCCTCCCTGACGCTTTCCAAGCTACAGGAGCTCTCGGCCGAGTTCAACAAGATGGAGCCGCAGCCGGACAAGATGTCTGGGGTCAAGTCCACCTCCCTGGAGCTCCTGCTCAAGTTCCAGCGACTCCTGGTCCACACCCTCTTCCCATACGAGGAGGAGAAGCAGAAGGCTTGTGCCCAGGGAATAGGTGAGGATCCTTGTTTGTCCAACATCAGGGGGGCATTTCATCAACGAGTTCGTCGGAGGTTTTCACCGACAAATTTGCTATCAGCCAATCAGACGCAAGGATTTCAGTAGCTTTTCACAGTTGTCAGTGTAAATCACTGACAAAAAGTTTCATGAAACGGTCCCCTGGTCTTTCTCTTTAATCTCAGAGCTGCTTAGTCTCCCTTATTCTGCAGGAGGCTTAATGAAAACTTCTATAGTTCTCTGTGTCTAGATAAGAGAATATAAAAATCTCCCTGCATCTTCAAGTGTTTTTGCCCATTGAAATGCATATTCAGCAAGTATCTCCCCTGACTGCTCTTTGGGGTCTCCTTGATTTCACTGGCTGGATTTCAGCAGCCCTGGAATCTCAAGGCTCAAATATCAATGCAATCGAAGTGAAATTCTTCTTTTTTTTTTTAATTTCACTGTGAAAATTCAATAACTGAGAAATCCACCCTTTGTCCAAGTATAAATGTGTTGTCATGTGACGACACTTATTTTTAATGTTAGCCATCATTAAAAAAAAAAAATAGAAGGACAAGTGAAATCCTATAGTGCTGTAAATTCAATGTTCAACAGAACCACACATTTGCATTGAACTGCATTATTAAAAATATGTAATGCTCAGCTACATTGACATCAGTATTTTATAGTTTTGGAAGGACACATTTAGAATATTGCTGTGCCACAAAGGAAGTTATACCAGTGAGGTAATGCAATTGTTCTGTTGGGTAGTGATGGCCAGTTAAACCTTAGCATGTCTCTTCGACAATGAGAACCAGATATTTTGTAGCATACTCACAATGATTCATCTCCCCTCAGATGCTGAACTCCTTGGAGCTGGATCCTTACTCAAGAAGTATGTGACACTCCTGGTGACCCACATCAGAGACATCATGCCCACGGCAACCACTCTGGCGGCCCGGTCTCCCAAGCGGTTCGCCTCTGTCGCTGACATCATAGAATCAGATCTATCAGGTATATTATACACTCTTGTTTTCTTTGCATTTCTATTCTTCTTCACCTTCACGTGTCTGTGCACTACTGTATGCACCATATATTTAGCCAGTCTGTTTTGTTGTTGTTGGGTTTTTTTTTGCAAATGGGGACTTCCCGACAACTTTGCGAGTGTTTGAATTCATGATCATGGGATGCAGTAATGAACATAGGAATATATTCACATGTACGTTGCATTCATGTTGGGATCAGAGTAACTGTTTTCATGTGTTATTGATTTCCTGACGAGCACCCAACTCGCGAACTTTGTGAAAATAAAAACCCTGCGAAATATATCACAGCCTATACAGTAATTGTCTGGGTACATCCGGTGAGCAATATTTCAGTTCACCAAGATAAGCCTATTTGGACAGCAGGGACCAGTGCTTGTGCAGAGTTAGTGGTGCACATTATTGGCCTGTTGCACTTGTTGTAGAAGAGATGAGACAACTTTAGTGAGCTGTGTGTTCATTGGAGTGCATGTAGCTGAGGGGAAAAATGATAAACAAATGAGCCTCCTCAGAAGATTGCATTGACCGTTGCAAGAGGAAGTCATGTTGTTAGATGTGTTCTTCCAGAGATTAACCTGCAAAAACATATGCCACAGCAGGAAGGGAAATGTTTATGCCATATCTTAAACTGTGATAGTATGCGTGTAGCACATGTCTTTACCTTTACAAAAAACTTAGACATTGCCTTGTAATATATGCAGTTGTTAACCTACATGTACATGTGAGATCAACCAAATACCATCATGCAGTTGACTTTGGCGTGGTATTTGTGTGCCCTGTATAGAGTATAAAAGTGATGATGTCAGTCCTTTGTTATACAAGTGTTGCTTGGGACGGAGCCAGGTGCAAGCATGGTTAGCAGTGGGCCAGGTGAGGTTGTTTAGAATCATTTCCATGGTGATGAATGGCCATGACATCGCCCTTTGGTACTGCTATTGCTCCAGTCCTGATTATCTGGTACTCGATGATGTCCATTGATGAGTTTGTTCGTTCATTGACCAATGTCAGGTGTGCTCCTCCCAGAGCTGGTGACCTGTCTAGTCATGCTCCAGACAAAGTGTCCACTGATCATCCAGAAGTGTGGAGCCGTGACGGTCCTGGCGGGGCTCCTCGACACGCTGGACTCCTTCAACCGGCTGGCTCCTGCCCTGGAGAAAGAGGACTCTGATGACCTGGCATGGCCTGGACTTCCTGGCGCTGCACGTGAGTTTTACCCTACATCAACATGTAGTCAATCCTTATGCTATTGCTATGCGATGTCTATTATAGGTGAATCTTTTATAGTTTACTGTTTTGACTTTAATTGTGCAAATAGTGAAGAACATTCAGAGTGGAACAGGCAGTTGTGTATATTATTCTATATTGACATAAGCCATAATCAAATCACTGGGAAAAAAAGGGGGAAGAGGAAAAAAAGGTGAAAAAAAGGAAAACAAATTTTGGCCTTGAAGTTTGCAACCCATACGCTTGTCATATTCCAAACCAACAGTGTGACATACAATGCATGTGTTGTATAAAAATGAATAATTTTTTCCATAACTGCATAAGGTGTAAGTCTGTGAATTGATAGAAAGCATGTACTGACCAATCTGTGTGTGTGTGGGGGTTTTTTTTAATGCAAAATACATTATGTTCAACGTGCAATGATAGCTTTCCTGCAGCCAATCAGGTTCCTTCACAAAGATCCTGACAATAGGCTCAATATTTAACTATCTCATATTTTAAAACCAGTGAGATACAGACTGTGACATGTGCCGAGATGATACATTTTCCCCCTCCACATGTTCTTGGTCCCACGCACAGGAACTCCTGTCAGTCTCCAGTCTGAGCCGGCCTCTCCGGACGAGCTCCCGATGATCCGCAAGGCTGACCTCGAGAACCACAACAAGGACGGTGGTCTGTGGGTGGTGATGGACGGCAAGGTCTACGACCTCAAGGACTTCCATGCTGATGCCCCCTGCGGCAGGGATACCCTGCAGCAGTATGCCGGTCAGTTAGATGATTGTGTGACAGAGGTCATAAGGGTCAAGGAAAACTTACGCAATGAAAATCACACATACTCAAAATCAAAGTCTTTTGTACTTCAGTAGAGACCTCAACTATGCTGAAAGAATAAGGGATGTCTTGCAATTATCAGGAAGCAACATTCCAATGTTTTGAGGCAAGAGGTTGTCCAAATGGAATTCTAGTGAATGTTTCAGTTGTAAGAATGTGTTTTATAGAAATTATAGAATGATACAAATTGCACTGTGAAGATATGAACAGTTTATGCTGTTTGAAAAGTTTGGTACATATAATTATTATCTTGAATCATCTGGAAGTCTTTGAATCATATGGCTCACCATGACATTGTACAGACATCAGGTTTAGAAAATTGTTCAAAATGTCTTTTTATGCCTCCGCCAACGAAGTGGCTGGAGGCATTATGTTTTCAGGTTGTCCGTCCGTCCGTACGTCCGTCCCGTTTTGTTTTTGTCGATATCTCAAGAACCGTGAGGTGGTTTTGCATCAAACTTGGTATGAGGGTATATCCTGGGGGGATGATACTTTGTTTGGATTTTAGGGTCAAAGGTCAAAGGTCACAGGTTATTTTGTGAAAAAAAGGTTGAAATTTCATGTTTTTCTCCATATCTCGCAAATGGTTCAAGGTATCTTCATGGAACTTAGTATACTGTATACGCTATAATTTTCGCATACATAAATTTTCGCGAATTGCCGCTGTCACACATTTTCGCGAGTGGTTAAATTCGCGATCGGGGGACCAGAAAAAGTATGAAGTGGCAAAGAAAGTATGAATTTTCAACTCACTAGCAAATAAGAATGATACTAGTTATACACTGTATGAAAAAAACTTACCAATCTCTGTGAACTAGTAAGTTAGAATTCAACATTTTTGAAGTGGTTAAGTCCATCGTGCTAAATTTCTGACGAGTGGTCCCCTTGCGATAATGGATTGGCTCTCTACAGTATTCGTAAGTAGACGTGGACGTGCGTAAACAAGCTTAGCCAGTATGATCTGTTTGGTAAGCCATGACATGGTGTACTAGTACTGAAATGTTCGTATCATCAAGGCAAGGGATTCATTTTGGAAGGTAATATTTTCGCGTGTTGTTAATTTCGCGAATAGCTCCCGACTCGCGAAATTCGCGAAAATAAAACCCCCGCGAAATATTTAGCGTATACAGTATATGCATGTACCGATGGGCAGTGATTATCTAGGGAAGTTGGGGGTGATGGGTCAAAGGTCAGGGGGTCAAAGGTCAAGGTCAACTCCTCAAAATATCACTACTTTCCTTATATTTATGCAATGCCTGAAGGATTTTTTTAAAACTTGATGTACAGTGTATGCATGTATAACCCAATATACATTCTGTGGGAAGTTTCTTGCCAAAAGGTCAAAGGTCAAAAGGTCAAAGGTCAAGTGAAAGTGCTAAATTGCACTTCTTCCTCCATATCTCAAAAGTAACTCAAGGTATTATCATGAAACTTACATATTTATGCATGTTCTACCTAACAGTGATTCTATTTGGAACTGTGAGGTCAAAGGTCAAAGGCCAGGTTTAGATAATACTATTTTACCATTTGATACTGAAATTATACTTTTTCTCAATACCTTGAAAATTATTCAATGCATAAACTTATAAAAGGGTCAAAAGTCAAGTAAAAATCATCAGTTCCCCCAAATACCTGCACTCTGACGTTTTAATCATTCATCCGATTAAACCTAGTTCTAGGAAAGTGAACATTCAGCACATTTGTGGCAAACCTGTCATTTTAATATTTTGCCAATTGTGTGAAACTGTCATCACACATTGTCAAGACATTGTACTATAGACCTATTAGGAGAACCATGCATTATGGCGGAGGCATACACCAGTCGCCGTAGCAACATTTCTAGTTCAAATATATATTTATCAGTTGCAGATACTTAGATTTTGTTGCGCACCACTCTAGGGCTAATCCTAAATAGGGCGACTGACTTTGACCGCTACATTCCTTTCACAGCCCGCGATGCCACGGAGGCCTTCCATGCTGCCCACCACTCTATGGAGATAATTCAGATGAGAGAGCAGTTCCTCGTTGGGGTCTACATTGAGGTAACCTCAGTTTAGATTTGTCTAATTTGGAGGGATGGTATACCTGTCTGTCCATTCTTTCATCATGCTTTGTGCCTTTCTCACTGCCTCTTGTCCACTTTTTTCTGTGTTTGGCAAGTAGACATAATGACCTTAATTTGAATTCACAAAGGAAGTTTGAATTTAATTCTTGGATTATGATAATTTTGATCGCTTAGATATGCATACGCCAACAGACATGGAATGATTAAACATATTGACACCCACGTCTACAATGTACTATGTATGCCTCTTTTACTCCACAGACTAAATAAAAAACCATTGGTTTGATTTGAACCTTTGTGAATTCTGGCTACCATGGTATGTGCATATCAAACTTAGTAAGCCAAGTGAAAAAAAATGAATTTTCGGCTTTGCATGTAGTTGCTTGATATGACATTTCATCAGTGACGAAAAAGGTTTTGAAAGAGCTTTCCAAGACCTACAATACTTATGATAGGCTCATTACATGTAATACACTACTTCCATAATTGCAAAGTTTTGCTCTAATATTGTTTTCCTGTGATTTCTAGAAGGTAGAGTTGTTATCCTTTTTATTGTACCCAGTTGAGAAGGTCACTACATCAGTGGTGTAGAAGTCTCTTAGCCTTGATTATGAGCTAATATTATTTTCAGGTGTATGCCAGTATTTTTTCCATGGGAGTCATCTAAAAAGAAAATCTTGATGGTCTTATGTTTTTGTTCTTGGCAGCCGGAGCAGGATGAGATCGTGACGTCAGACAATGCAGTAATCTCTTCTCCCCTGATGGACACCGAGCGGGCCCTGGGCCTCCTGCTGGGCCTTCACTCTTGCCACCAGGCTCGCAGCCTGCCCGTCACACCGCCAGAGCAAGAGTACCAGGGTTGGCTCCGGTCACGCCTCTTCAGCAGCGGCATGCAGCTGGGTCAGCGTCCCAGCTACTTTGAGCGCGGGGGAGATGGTGACCGTGAGCGCTCGCCCGACCAGACAGCATCACTTCTGTCGCCGAGCCAGGGAACAGTGCCCTCGCTGCACAAGTTTGATGACAACATGAAGTCCTTCTCCCGCTGCGCCTCGCAGGCGGACATCGCCAAGCCCTTCCTGCAGGCGCTGGCCGAGGGGCGCCTCCAGGACACCAACGTGAAGACGTTCCTGGCGCAGTGCGAGCGCTACTGCCGCTCCCACCACCTGGTGCTGCCTATCGAGTTCTCGGTGGCGCACTCGGTGGAGATCGTCTGCCGCCTCCTCATGGCGTGCATCCTCAAGCACCACGACCTTGGCCACGTCGCGCTGGCCGTCGTCGAGCACAGCATCCAGACCGAGGGCGTCCCCGTTGTCATCCATCGGCACCACCATGTCTTTGTGCCGCGCTCCATCGCCGACATCTGCAAGGTTGTCTTCCAGGCCAAGAGAAGTCTTGTGAAGGTTAGGATCTTAGAAACAATGTGTGTGTGTTCATGTAAGAGTGTGTGTTATTCTGTATTCTGTTGCTGCTTTTATTTTTCTGAAAACTCTTATCTTGGCATTTACGCTTTTGTTCATGTAGCAGTTTCATTGAAACAGAAGTAGAATGATACAGTGATGTAACACCCTTATATTCATGCAGGCAAAGAAATTGTATATTTGCACCTCTTGTTTTCTTGATTTTTTTTTTCATTCATTTGAATTAGAGCAGTTCTCTTTGTAAAACTTGTGTCATCCCAGTTAAAATGTTGCCCATCTAATTTTCCCATGTTGTTTCGCGTGTATTTTGGGGGAAAGATTTGCCATCTTATTCTTGTTTACGCATGTGAGTGATTCATGCGCTATCATTGTGTGCAATTTTTGTCCACAGATTCACCAGGACCGGTCTGTTGTCTACGAGGAGCTTTGCACACCTATCATCGAGAGACTGAGGTTCCTCTTCAATGAGCTGCGTCCAGCCATCGCCAACGAGGTGTCCTCCCTGTCGCGCCTCAAGATCCTCAACACCCCGCCCCGCTGGAAGAAGGTGGTCCAGAAACTGATCCGCGACAAGCGTGCAGCTGCATCTGCAGGTAGGGTCAGAGGTTACACTTCACATTCCCTACCCTTATAATGCTCTGGATCTGAACAGAGACCCCAAATTGCTATCATCGTGTGCACACTCTACTTTCCAAATCATCTTCAAGATATAATTCAAATTTGCTAATAGAGGTGGCCATGAGAACATCTAGTAGCCTTTGGGTTGTTTTTTTTTATAGACTGTGCCCCCATTGTTCTAACTTTTAGACCACAAATCAATGATGATATTTTGCATGTTTATTCATTAAATGCAATAAAATTTCACCAGTTGATAAAACATATAACACAAAAGTCAGTCTTGTCCAGAAATATGTGCAAATTTGTAAATCAGAGCCGTATGTTGTGAAAGTGTTCGGAACTGTACCCTTCTGGAAAGCCAATTTTATTCCCTTTCTGATCAATTCCTACGAATAAAACTGATTGAGTATAATCTTAAAGTTTATTTCTTTATAAATTTATATCTCCGATTAGTGTCCGGACACGTCCAGTGGAATAATTTTGATTTTTACATTGTATTTCATAAATCTTTGCGCAATTTCAAATTGTGCATCTCTACGTCTGTATCATTATATACTGCTCAGCTTTTAAAAGGGGGATGGCGTAAAATGATTACCGCTATAATTACAGACATATTTGTCTTAGAGAATGGCCGGTCATTATGTGAGAAGACATGGATCAGTTGTCTTCCTATTTGAGTGGCAGATCCAGTTTGACACATACTTCAAATATTTTTTAGTGGCAGCATTTAAAGTGGGTTCAAATGGAATAAGGCTCCTTCTTGTGAACCCTCTTGGACTAACAGATCTTTTCCAAACTTTCTAGGAGGTGCGAGGGCAGACAAAGGGGACAAGGAAGCCAAGTCCCTCCCAGACGAATCGTCAGAAGACCCTGACTCGCTGACCACGACCGCCGGTTCCACCCCCTCGGCCACCCCGCCCACGTCGGGGGCGACCACCCCGGGTGCGTCCAATGCGGGCATGGTCAAGATCTTCCCGGGCAAGCCCAACCAGCAGGGCAAGATGGAGAGGAAGCTGAGAGACAGGGTATGTTACTAGGAAAAGTTGTCATTCATCCCCCATGACAGATAGCTTTGTGAAGCTAAATCTTTTTTCTTTGCTGTTGTTTTTTACTATTAGATATGTTGTTTGGCAATCACACGTACTTACAGAAATGTTGAGTTAGATTAATAAGATACCCACTATTGGTAGCAGATTCAGATGAGTGCATGATTTAAATCATAACATCATTTGAAAATACATGATTACCATATAAGTACATGAGTAGAGGAATTGTGATTTTGAGCCATGCTATATTATAGTTTCCCCAATGCATAACTTTGAAATGCCACTGAATATTCAGTACTAGACAAGGGAATGTATTTTTTAATTTAAATGCAATATAGCAATTTCTAATTACATTGGATAAGTGCTCACATTCTATTTTTTTTTTCTACTGCAAGTCTACAAAATGTTGCTCTTTGTTTCAGGACTCATGGAAGTCTGTGGCCAACGCCATCACCAGTGCGAGGAAATTCAAGTGGCTGAGACAGCGCATGACAGGATCTGCCTCCCAAACCGCCCTCATGACTGAAATCATTGACTTTGCCATCCACTCTGAGAATGTCAACATTGAAAAGCTGAGAAGGGCACTCTATCTACAGGTATGCATTTATATCCGCTGATAGATAGAATTGCATTTATCATTTCCTCTTGCAGGCTGCTTTTTCCGTATTTGTGTTTGAACCGGAGCTGGAGCAGGGTGGGAAAGGATTTGCATCTTGGACATGAATGCGGAAAATGTTTGTATGTGTTTATGTTAGCTTAGAAGAGAAGTTTCAGAAAGACCATGCATTACATGTGTTCTTTGCTTGTATTGAAGCTGTCTCAACTGTATTGTGACTTACTTGTAATTCATGACCGTTTGTCAGGATTCTCATTCATTTGTAAGTTTCATAACTTTCTCAGAGAAGCACTTTGCCAGATAGGTCTCAAACTGTGCTGCTTGTTGGTAGCATTAAAAAAAAATAGTGCAGATTGGAAAAAAATTAAGGAGCTTGTGTACACATGATCTCAGATATTAGGAGAGTATGGTAGAAGCAGAAATGGAAGCATATCCCATATGTGTTCATTCTCTATCCATCTATTTGTTTTCGTGTGTCTGTACACAGTTGGAGAGAGCAGAGTGCCGGCTAGAGGGTTCAGAGGCCATGATAGCACAGCTAAAGAAGCAAGATCTCATTCCATCGGTGCGTTACGCCATGCTGTGTGGCTGGCAGGGACTGCTAGAACCAGACAAAGACAACAGGTATGAGTCTGTTTCCCATCCTTTTCCCTCCCTGGCCCCTTCCTTCCCTCCCTTACCCCTTCCTCCCCTCCCTCTCTCCCCTCTCCCTCCCCCTGCCCTTAATCTGATGAATCTTTAAATAGTGCAGATTAGAGACCATTTGTCTGTCATACAAGAGAGTGTGGTTGGTTTCGCCTTTAGGTGCTAAGTTGTAAACTCTACTCCTGTTGAACTGTGTCATGCTCATGGTGCTCACACACATTCAGGAGACTTGGCTACTGTTGGTTTGTATAATAGAAATGTAGGGGTCTGGAAAAATGTGGTTATGTATATTACTGGTAGATTGGTTTTTGGATGAAAGATGAATGTTCTGAAAATTGGTTCTCAAAGGGACTGTTTGCTAGTGTTAGTTGACCAAGAGGACCTTCTGAGAAGGAGGGAGCTTTCTAAAGACAGTACTTGAGGAATGAAGCACAAGTCTCTTTTATTTGTCCTTGGACGTTTTCTATCAGTTAAGAATTCAACACATTGCACCCCACAGTGCTTCTCTGGCCAACACTCTTGAAATTACAAGATAATTGAGATAACGGGATAAAGATAATCACTACGAGATAATCTCCTTCATTATTTCCTTTCAGTGCATCATGGAACTGCCTGAGCAACGTGAACCTGATCCCACCGTACGACCGCATCGTGCTGCAGACCTCCTTCGCCAAGCTCAGCCGCTGGGCCATCGACGCCTTGCGCAACCACATCCTGCAGACGGAGGAGGCCCTCAACGATGGCCAGAGGTCGGGCGCGGCCATCGCTACCGCCTCCGCAGCGGCCGCGGTGGTGGGCACGCCGTCAGGCAGCGAGGACGAGCGGCCGACCCTGGGCACCCTCCCGCAGGCCAGGTTCATCCTGGCCATGCTGGGGCTGCTGACGGCCGAGCAGCCAGCCAGCGGCATCAGCCTGCTGCTCAACTCGGGGGTGCTAGCCTTGCTCCAGACTCTTCTGAGACTAGCAGGTGAGAGACAGACACTTCATCTGTTCTTTGACATATTGAAATCATTTTTACATTGTGTTTACAGATGGGTGTTTTCATTTGCAAGTAAGAAATGAAATACGAAAAAGAAAACAAAATTGGAAGTATTTTACAGAATATCGACAATGTCAAATTCTTATCTAAAGAAGAGTTATCCATCAAAGATGGGGTCAATGTGATTGGACTAAGTGTTCATTTCATTCGAATGAAAAATAGGCAGGAACATTTTTATTTCCTCAGCTGTGTTGAATCATAAGGTACAGTGTACGCAGAAACTAAATATTGTATACATCTTGCTTGCTGGCACATGCGTATAGCTTATGTAACAGCCCATTATATGATGCAATGGTTGCAAATTGTTTTCATTGTTAGATCTTGTGATCATGTGGCATAAATCTACTTAATATTTTCAAGCATTGTTTGAAGATCGTTGACTTGACTATGTTAACATTTAAATCATATTTGTAACCATGTCACGCATTACAAATTATGTAATTGATACTGCCAGGGAATTACACACAATTGCAAATTGTTCAGATATTCCTTCTCATTTTTGTTTTGAAAGGTCCCAAAGAAGATCACTTGGATCGAGAGGAGAGCCCTATACCCAGTACTGTGTTTGAGGAGACAAGGAGTAGGCCCCAACCCGCCCCTGTTCCCACCAGCGGACCGGAGCTAGCCGCCCTCATGAAGATCGGAACGAGGGTGGTGAGAGGACAGGACTGGAAGTGGGGAGACCAGGTATGGAGGAAGATGATCATTTGCATAGTATGTTGTTGATAGTGAGAATGAGAGTTCTGGTGATGCTGGGGATGATGATGATGATGATGATGATGATGATGATGATGATGATGATGATGATGATGATGATGATGATGATGATGATGGTGGTGGTGATGGAGCGAGAACTGCTGATGATGAAGTCGTTGATGATAGTAGTGAAAATGATGATGATGATGGTGATGGCGATGGTGATGATGATGATTGAGATGGTGTTGATTGTAGAGATGATGATGATGATGATGATGAGGATGATGATTATGGTGATAATGGTGATGATGATTGTAAGACAGACATTGATGATTATGGTAGTGTTGGTGAAAAAGATAATGGTGAGATCACGATATAGTTAGTTAATAGCCGGGTTCACACGTACACCAATTAGCGGGATACAAATCTCGAGATTTGCATCGCGATTGTCATCCCGAGTTTTTTGCACGTGTGGACAGAAAAAACCCGAAAATTAGCGGGATAAGCATCGCGATGCTAATCCCAAGAAATCTTGCGCTGGTTCGTCAATTAGCGGGATAATTGGCCCCGCGCTGGTACGTGTGAACGGTCGGGATTAGAATCTCGAGTTTTTACATCCCATCATGCAATGCGCACATCACAACAGCGAGGCCTCTGCGAAGAGGTCCTTCACCTCTTTGGAGCACAACAACAACAGTGCGCGAACCACACAACTGACGCATAAAAGACAATGGACAAAGGTAAGTGCGCGCAGGCAGTGATAGAGAAGGGCGCTGTGTGACCCAGTTTGCAGGCTTTGCTGTTATGTCTATCGGCAATTAGCGGGATAATTCGGTACGTGTGGACGGTCGCCAAATTAGCGGGATACCGATCGCGATCGCTATCCCGCTAATTTGGTACGTGTGGACGCTCGCAAAAAAACTCGGGATGTGCATCGCGATCGTCATCCCGCTATTTTGTATGTGTGAATCCGGCTATTGTGTCCAGAAGATGATATGATTGTAACTATGGTGGTGTCTATGAGACAGGTGATGACATCTGTAGTGATGATGTAAATGAATATGATTTTAATGCCTGTGGTGAGAATTGGCGATTACTGTTTTGGAGGAAATTATAAAGATCATAATACAGATGATTGTAATATCCTTGAGAATAATGGTGGTGATACAGGGTCTAGGGCAAATAATTCCTGGGCAATTACCCCAGATCCTTCCCCTGGCCCTAGTCCTAATCCTAATCCTGAACCTTATCCTAACCCTAACCCAAACTCCTAACCCTAAACCTAACCCTAAACCCTAATCTTTACTCTAACCTTACCACTAACCAGTATTTAGCTGGGGGTAATTACCCTCTGGGGGTAATTGCCCGGATACAGGTGATACAGTGTATTAGCGAAGCAGTGAAAAGAAATAAGTAATAGTATGTAGTGTTGATAATGACAGATTAAAGAACAGTTTATGTTGTTACGGCATAGTTTATTGTATGGCAGTTGTTTTGCATCACATGAAACTCACTGGATGCAAGAAGTACTCAGTATGGAGTTAATTTTCAGTGGAGGAAATGTTGCTAATACCAAATCATGTAGCAGTAAACAACCAGATGAAAATACCCGAATATATTACTCATATTCACCTGTTCATATTTCAATCCACAGGACGGTCCTCCACCCAGCGAGGGCAGGGTGATCGGAGAGCTGGGAGAGGATGGATGGATCCGAGTCCAGTGGGACACGGGCAGCACCAACTCTTACCGCATGGGCAAGGAGGGCAAGTATGACCTGAAGCTGGCGGGACCACCGCCAATGGTGGAGCTTACCGAGGATGAGAAGGACTGCATCATAGACCCTGGTGAGTGATGGGAGACTGAAGTTACCGGGAGGAAAACTAACTCTAAATAGATGGTAGCTTGAAGTATCCATAGTTTTTCCTTCTCTTTTTTTTTTTTCTTTGACCCTGGTGAGTGGCGGGAGACTGAAGTTACTGAGAGAAAAACTAACTCTAATTAATGGTAGCTATAAGTATCCATAGTTTTTCTTCCCTTTTTTTTTTTGGGGGGGGGGGGGGTTACCCTGGTGAGGGTAAATGTTTATGATATTAATAGATTAAGCATTTGTATGATTATGCATCGTTATTTTTCCAATACATTACCTGAGTATCTGATGGAAATGTTTTCTTTGAATCTGGATGTACATAATTATGATACTAGAAATAGACAACTCTTTCACAAATCTAGAGTAACCTCCCATTCCCTGTATAAATCGATTCGGTATACTGGACCAAATATGTGGAATTCTCTGCCTCCAACGCTACGCAATAATTAATTTCTGAACTCATGTAAAACTAAGTATAAGTGTCATCTTTTGTCTTTTTATGTTTAACGCAACCTCTTACATACACTCACATTCACACACATGCCCACGTACAAACACACATTGAGTAATTCTGTGCTGTAGTTATTTTTATGTCATACGTTATGGGTGTATCTACCTGTCAAGCCTCATAGGCTTTTACTGATACATCCTATTTCATTTTTCTTTTCTTTATTATAATGCACTCTATTTGTTCTATTGTATTTGTTTGCCGAAGTACTTTTAACATTTTTATATCTGTACATATTGTGTATATATATGCATGATTGTTATTTTCCTATCTTTTTTTTTATCCGAAGAATGAAATAAATTGAATGAATGAATGAAATATAGGGATAGGAGACTGAAGTTAGCAGGGGGGGGGGGAGAATAATTAACTCATTGATGGTAGCTTTAGATATCGATATTTTTTCTTTCTCTCACTTAAAAAAAAAAAAAGTAAGTATTTGTGTCAAAGTGGTTCATGGTGGTACACTTTTCTTGTATATTCAATTCACTTTATATATGACGTACTGAGTAGTCCCTGAATTTGCAAAGAATGCTACTGTGGAAGAGATGTCTGTTACAATAAGCATTGAAATCAACCTTTTGTCAAAGATAAATTTCCCAGTGTTATTAGAGACCAGGATGATTGCTATTTTTTTTAATGTACATATTTGTATGTGTGAAAAGGAGAAAGGGTTCACTGGATTGTCCATTTTTCTACATTTGCAACCAAAAATTCTGCCAATAAATTTGAACTATGAATTTTTGAGAAATCGGAGTGTACCAAAAAAAAAAAAAAAAAAAGGCATCTTATTCTATTTGTTTGCTTATTCCAATATTCTGTCTTTTCTCTTGGTCAATGTCCTTACCGCCTGCAGCTGAGAGCAAGCGTCTGGTTGAGTGCACGCTCCCTACGGACCTGATCCGACACTGCTGCATCTGCCTGCTGCGCCTCCTGTCCCTCAGCTGCGGCGTCCATGCGGACAACGTCCAGCGGGATGCCACCAGGATGCTCTGCGGTCAGCTGCACTCTTTGGTCAGTGTCGGCACGACTGCCGCCACTCCCACCAATGGTGAGTGCTGTGTGAGGGACGTACAATGTACATGTATATGCAGAGGTGACCAATAGGATTTTTATACATACATTTTTTTTTACAATAGTTTTTGTTTTGTTTTTACATCCAAAATATGAAGATATTTGATTTAGCATGCATGATATTTAACAGGGGTCGCACTTAACTTTTTTTTGAACTAGCCAGGCGGACTACTTAGAATCAATTTTGACACTGAAGCAATATTTTGGCTAGCCAGACGGACTAGTAACTTCAGAATTTTATGATTTTTGGCTAGTCCGACGTGATTTTGGGTGGCCAATGGCCAGCGGACCATCGCCAATTTCGAACCCTGAAAATTTGCAATTATCAATTTTGTTTCTTCTAACCAAAAGCCATGATTTTCATTGCATCAGTGTGTCTTGATGTGCAGAGTTTGGCAGCCCTGTAAAGTGGGTGATTCTATGGGCTAGTGTTAGAATCCATCACATGAAATATGAAAGATTCAAACTTTGCATATCTCTCTAGGTATGTTTCGTAAATCACCATCATCATAAAAGATAAAGCAGGTGATGTAGTTATTGTAATGTAATTTTCATCAAATTTTCATCAAATTTATCCACTCCAATTCAGTTAAGATCTGTGTTTAAGGAGGATATGGTGTAGGGCTGTTTTGCAAGTTTGTGACGCCATAGAAAAATGAAAATTGTGTGTATTCTGAATTGCTGTGATGACATTACCAGGAGATGTGTGTTATTAATTGTTAATGAATGTGGCCTAAGAGTGATGCCCGTCAATAATTTTTCAAATGGCATCCCAACCAAACTTGGTTCAACGTCCTTTCCTCCTTTCTTTGCTGACTGCATCCCTTCTCCTCCCCACCACCACCTCCTCTTCCTTCCAACCTTCACCAGGTGAGCAGCCCCTGGC
This sequence comes from Diadema antillarum, assembly GCF_040938485.1. Lineage (NCBI taxonomy): Eukaryota > Metazoa > Echinodermata > Echinoidea > Diadematoida > Diadematidae > Diadema > Diadema antillarum. The sequence continues at coordinate 892,206 of NW_027271284.1, forward strand.
CAGCATCCTGGCCCACCAGCAGTACCAGGAGTGGTCCAGTCTAGGCTTCATCCGCAGCATTGCCTCCTGCTCCGGCCTCTCCCTGGCCCTCAGCACCCCCACCTGGGTAGACCTGCTCCTCAGCCTCATCAAGGCCGACCAGGTCCAGCCCCTCAACGTCACCACCCAGGTACTCTTTTCCTTTCTCTCTCGCTTGCTCGCTCGCTCTCTTTCTCTCAGAAACTTGTATTCTAATTTTAAGGGACATATGTCTGTGGCAGCGGTCAAAGACCATGTATACAATTGAAGAGTTTGACATTGCAAAACAAGTAAACTCCATTCGTGTTACTTTGTAATATTTGCAATTAAGGCTGCTTGAAAACAAAGAAGATGTTACGAAAATACACGCGGAATATTTTTAGTCATAACTTCAAGAATATTCCTTGTTATGAAAACAAGTTTTGTATTACTGGGAAGGTTTCATTTTGCCCTATCTGGTGATGGGTTTACTTTAAAATGTACAAAAATGGCGCTTAACCCATTTTGTGATACTTGCTGTGGTGCCACTGACAATCTGTGTGCACTGTGTTTGCAATCAGTCGTTAAAAAAAGAGTTTTCAGGTTGCTTGTACTCATTCAGGCTTACCAAGTGCCCCTTTATCATGCCAACCCTTGCACTTATGTAAGTAGTTCAATTTGCAATTGTGGAGTAAAGTGCTGAACGGAGAAATATATGCGTGCACATCACATTCATGCTTGAATCTGAGTTAATATTTTAGCACGTGTTTGAATTTGGGAAATGCACCTGACTCGCGAAATTCACAAAAAATATTTGGTGTATACAGTATAGAAATCTGAGGAAGTAAGAGTCCAATAGATTAAAGCACATAACTTATGTTCCATGGAGAGATATAATTGTATCAGGCATCTCTATTTCTGCTTCCACACCTGTTACGTTGCTCACCTTCCATAAATGTGTTGTGTCCTTCCCTCATGCACCTCCTTCAGATCTTGGCCCTGCGCCTCCTGCAGACGGTGCTCCCGTCCTGGTCGGAGACAGAGGCCCAGGACCGGACGGAGCTTCTCGTCTCGCGGCTCTTCTCCGTCCTGGGCTCCTGCATGCTGACCTGCTGCTCGGACACCCCGTCTCCCATCTACGGTAAGAGGGGATTGTTTGTGGTGGATGTGGTGTGCTTGTCAAATACTTTTCTTCAGCAGATGTGGTGTAGGAGATCCATCTTTAAAAGGGAAAATCCATCCCAATATTATGTAGCTTTGTATGAAAACAGAAAAATCAGAGAAGTAAATCAATGACAACTGGGGAAAAATAGGACACATATATAAAGTTTGTTAAAGTTTTGAGAATAAGTCAAATTGGCCACTCTGTGTAATGTAGGAGTTGAGTGTCTCTTTGTTTAATTTGTGCACCAAAAGTCACCAATTGTCAGACCAGTTCTTGGCATGTAATAAGAGTAATATATTTTTGCATGTCCTCGTCAGCAGATAAGTCAGTGCCTAAATATTAGTGACATTTTGTGTACAAAGCAAATGGAGAGCTGCTTAACACCCGCAACCTCTACACCTATGTACTTAGGTGTAAAGGGTTAGAGAGTAAAAGATGAAATGTTAACATTTTGCTGGTTCCCTTTCACGCAGAGTTTGGCAAGAAGCAAAAGCAGGGCAACAAGGCCAAGGTTTCCCTCACGGCTCCCTTCGCCAGCACAGTGGCTGATGAACTGGTGCTCCTCCTCAGACGCCTCCACATCCTCCCCACCTGGAACCGCTACATCAACGCCTACATCAACAGCAGGCTCTGCAAAGTGGTCGCCATGGTGACGGATGTTGCTGCCCCACAGGTGACGGTCGTTCATCGTGCCAAAGAGGCGACAGATTGCATCCCGATGTTTCTGTTTCATATAATTTCCTTTTATTCAAAGTATAGCTTTTGTACTTTCTTTTTTTTCCCCTCATCAAAGTGAATCTCAGCGCTATGGTCATTTGTAAGCAAACAGATTTAACCCTGGCTTTCAAAACTCCCTCCTCAAAATGCCTTTTACATGGTGTGCGAACATGTTGTCGACAATGGAGAGAGAATTAGCGATTGTGAGATGCTGGAGCAGTGTGCCTGCATGCCAATTTCATTAATTTATAGGGCCAATAGCTCTTTGTTATATCAAGAGAATTATACAGTGATGCATCTACGTGCTTATGCATTAATAGTCTTGAGATCCTTGACGGGGATAGTTCCTGATCGCAAGGAAATGTAAAAGTCAATATTCTAGTCATAATTACACATGTACTTTTATAGCGCTTGATTTATCTCTGTTTGTCATTCAATAATATGTTATTGTTGCTGGTTGCTGTCTTTTCACAGCCCGGTGAGCAGGAGAGCTATCGCCTGAAACAGGGAGAGGTCCTCGCTGTCCTGGCCATGATCGGTGGCGTGGATGAACGTCCAAGGCTTGGCGGTCAAGTGAGGCACGAGGAATACGGCATGGGCACGCTGGTCAACATGGCTGCCAATGGAAGGCTAACTGTCCAGTTTGAGGGTCAGCGGGTTTGGCGTGTGTGTCGCCTGTCGACGCTCTCCCCAGTAAGTCTGGGACTGTTAAAGCTTTGTGTTTATGAACATGGTTGCTTATAGGTGATTGAGACTTTTGTACATTCTTGTGGCAGCTGTAATTTTTTTGCCTGTAATAAGTTTCGTGTCTAATGCTTGTGAATGAACATTGGATTACCTTGTTTTGGCCACGTCATGTGTGCACTCTGGTTTAAGGTATATTTGGGATATTTATTATTTTCCTACCAGTTTGCTTCCAGTGATTTTGAAAAAAGTACTGCACTGATTCATGTCTGCGTGATCATGGGTAAGCTGACCAAGTTGGTTAGAGGCAATCAGATCAATTTGAATCAACAGAACAGTGATAGTGATGATAGCAACAATAATAGTAATAATGATAATGATGATGATAAAGATGATCATTTACATTTATATAGGTGCATAATAATCGAGAAGATTCTCTATGGTGTTAAGTGATAACTTGCTACCTGAAGATTCTTAATGCCCATTACATGCATTTGTAACTGCATAAACAAACAAACGAACTATAACTTGTCTTGCAGGTGGTGACCACTCCCTTCAGTGTGGAGAAGCTTATCCTGACGCCCACCGTGCTCAACATGTGGAGCCAACTCATCAGCCTGGCTGCCGCCGGCTTCCGCATACACCGAGGGGGCTCCATCAGCAGGGACAACAGTGGCAGCACTCTCAGCTCAGTGGAGCATGGTTAGTGTTTTTAGTGACTAATAGCAAATGTTTGCGCTCTTAGCAAGCATTGGCATACTTAGCAAGAGATGGCTGGCCATGCATCAGTAAAATTTTCATGCATCTAGTGATTCCTCTTACACAGTTTGCATCTATATCAAGCCAAACAGAATTGCGTTCAGTAAACTTTGCCAAGCACCAGTGATTGTCGAAAAAATTATAAAAACAATGGATTTCCAGCAAAAAAAAAAATTTCCTGTTCTATAAATCAAATGATGTACATGTCTTTTCGTGCATCAGGAGGAATAGTGTGCATGCATTAACTCTGGAATCTGGTCTAAAGCCGCGAGGCGCAGCGGAGTGGGTTAAACAATTCAATACTTAACCTCATGCACACAATTCCTTCTGATGCACTCAGACCGGGCATCATTCGTATAATAGCACATCATCCCCCTCTGCATTAATAAATGTGTATCTTCTTTTTTTCCCCCACGTTTATCATCAACATTTCCATTTGACCCGTGTCTCTCTGCAGAGGGCATTGACCTCCAGCTCCTACGCAAGCAGCAGATGCGGCTGGGCCTGATGCAGGCCGCCCGCAAGGTCTTCAGTCGCCAGGACAACCTCCGTCAGCTGCTGTCCCTCACCACCGCCGCGTGGGACATGTCCTCCCCCTCCTCTTCCTCCTCAAGCGGTGGCTCCGGTGGGGCGTCCTCGTCGGAGGAGGGCAGCAGCCCCGAGGAGATGGGGACGATGGAGCGCTTCACCCTGCTCCAGCAGCTGATGTGCGCTGCTACACAGCCCTCGCCCGTCAAGGCTCTCTTCGTCCGGCAAGAGCTGGAGGTGAGGAAAGGCCGGTTTCAGTCGTTGGTGTCAGCCCCGTCACTCTGCCTGTCTCCAAATCAGAGAATAAGAGAAGAGAGTGTGGTTACGTGAATGTATTGTATGAATATGTTGTGAAGTGGTTAAGAAATTATGATGTATTATGATGAGAATTCCATTATGTGTGAAAATCTAGGATATCCCAGTCCACTTTGATAGGGTGACAATGTACTCCTCATATATTGCCTTCATTGCATTTGTTTTCATAAAATACTTTTGCTGAGCTTGTAATGTTAGATGCAAATCATAAGAAGTCATGGTTTCAGTGAAAAATGGGTCGTGTTAGATACACTGTATTTCCCTTGTAGTATGCATATTTTCGTTAATCGTTTGTCATCTTAGTGGAGGTGTATACGATTTTCATTACTTGGTCCAGTGTGTGTATGTACGTTAAGGTGTTTTTTTTTCTAATTGCTTGAATAATGAGATTAGAGAGATCTTGTTTTTGTTTTCATGATGGGCGATGAGAGGCTGTGGGAGAGCATATCAGCATTTTCACTTTACAGAATGACAAACATAATGGTCATAGTAGAAATATATAAATGGTGGCCATATCTTATCTTTTGACTGCAGGCGGCCGCCTTGGCCCTCACCCAGCACTTGGTGAACGAGGCCTTCTGTCCCCTCAATGGGTCAGATCAGGAGCCACCCTCGGCAAAGAGTGACTACCCAGCCCTGGCGGCTGCCGAGGCGGGAGGGCTGGGCCTACCCAAGCCCGCCCGTCCCCACCGGGCCAAGCCCGTGGAGCAGCCGCCCTCGCCACTGGTCACCCAGATGATGGAGATGGGCTTCCCAAGGAGACATGTGGAATTTGCCATCAAGGCCATTAGTAAGTCTTGGCCTGATTGAAATCACTTTGTCTTTATCTCTTGTGTATTTGGTACTTGTTTTGTTGTTGGTGTTTGTTTGTTTATTTTTTTTGGGGGGGGGAGGAGGAGCGGGAGATGGATGAAAGTGATTATGTAATGGAATATGAGTCCAGGGTGTAGGAGACCAATCTGCAGTGAAAATGTAGTGGTGGAGGGGTAGTCATAAAAAAATAAATAATAAAAATCAACCCTTTTGTGTAACATAGATTTGTAAAGTGAAGTGAAGTAACTCTGGTCGTAGGTATGAGTCCTTGATAGTGTAGTTAAGACTTTGTAAAATTGGAAAGAAAACCAAAAAAAAAAAAAAACCCATAAAAACCTGGAAATTGGTTATAGTGGAGGGATGTGGCAGTCACAACATTGCTTCTAATAGGGATATCCTATCATGAATTAGTTTCAAGATAGGAATGTGTGTCATCTGACATTATTTTATGTTCAGTATAGCACTCCATATATATCCTTCTAGAGTAAAAGTTGTCAAATTTGATGTCTGTGTCATGCAGTAAGATAAAGTGTGCAATTGTGTTGCAGCACTCCCATAATTTCAGATTGTCGACGGTCAAGGATGAACCTTCATCGAAAGTATATGCCAGGTGTACTACAAGTATTGTATTTTTTGTCTAATTTATTTGCTTTCACACAAGCCCTTGCACAACTGACTGCAGACGAAAGTGGGAGACAGTTTATTTCTTAAGAGTCTAAAGGTCACATCTTCCCCAATAACTTTTCCCCAGCAGGTGTATCAGAGGCGCTACCAGGCCCCGAGGCAGTGGTCAACTGGCTAGTGGACAATCCAAACATCCAGATACCGCCCGATGCTTCCGACGTTGAGAGCGGCTCTTCCTACGACAACTGTTCTGACTCTGACCTCAATCCCGATGATGAGTTTGAGGACCTGGAAGCCGACTACGAACATGTGTGTAACAACTTAAAATCTTGCATTTCTTACAAATGTTCAAGCGCAAAACTTGTGCTTTGTATCAGAGATGATTGAATTGACTGTGAGATTGAGGCTGAGTGGTTAAATAAACAGCACTTTGATAATTTTGATCGGTAAAACATTAAAAACAGAAAACGTAACTGCGAATGTTCACCTTGGCATGATGTACTTTTCCTTTACTTTTGAGGAAAGACAATTTGTCTTTACCAGTAAAGCGTGTAACATGTAATTTTCTTTGAATAGTAAACATTCATTTGTTGTTGTGTTTGCTGTCTGTAAAAGGGAGTAATGATGTAGGTGTGGATTATCCAGGGATGCTAAGTGATACTTTTTTCAGTACTTTATTCTGTTTTCTGCCAAAAATACTGCTGGTTTCGTGGAAAATACTGTTTTTCCTATATTATATCCCGAGGGACAAGTACTGTTTTTCCACCAAAGAATGCGCTTTTTGTCCTCAGAATGCTGCAATGATTTTTATGCCTCCGCAACGAAGTGGCCGGAGGCATTATGTTTTCGGGTCGTCCGTCCGTCCGTCCATCCGTCCGTACGTCCGTATGTCCGTACGTCCGTACGTCCGTACGTCCGTACGTCCGTACGTCCGTCCGTCCCGTTTTGTTTTTGTCGATATCTCAAGAACCGTGTGGTGGTTTTACATCAAACTTGGTATGAGGGTATATCCTTGGGGGATAATACTTTGTGTGGATTTTAGGGTCACAGGGTCAAAGGTCAAAGGTCATAGGTTATTTTGTGAAGAAAAAAAAATTGAAATTTCATGTTTTTCTCCATATCTCGCAAATGGTTCAAGGTATCTTCATGGAACTTAGTATATATGCTTGTACCGATGGGCAGTGATTATCTAGGGAAGTTGGGGGTCATGGGTCAAAGGTCAGGGGGGTCAAAGGTCAAGGTCAACTCCTCAAAATATCACTACTTTCCTTAAAATGCAATATGCCTGAAGGTTTTTTTTTTTAAACTTGATGTATGGCATGTATTACCCAATATATATTTTTGGGGAAGTTTCTTGCCAAAAGGTCAAAGGTCAAGTGAAAGTGCTAAATTGCACTTTTTCCTCCATATCTCGAAAGTAACTCAAGGTATCATCATGAAACTTACATATTTATGCATGTTCAACCTAACAGTGATTCTCTTTGGAACTGTGAGGTCAAAGGTCAAAGGCCAGGTTTAGATAATGCTATTTTCCCATTTGATACTGAAATTATACTTTTTCTCAATACCTTGAAAATTACTCAATGCATAAACTTATAAAAGGGTCAAAAGTCAAGTAAAAATCATCAGTTCCCCAAATACCTGCACTCTGACATTTTAATCATTCATCCAATTGAACCTAGTTCTAGGAAAGTGAACTTTCAGCACATTTGTGTCAAACCTGTCATTTTAATATTTTGCCAATTGTGTGAAACTGTCATCACACATTGTCAAGACATTGTACTATAGACCTATTAGGAGAACCATGCATTATGGCGGAGGCATATCAGTAGCCGTAGCGATATATCTAGTTTTTTTTCGAAGTTTGACATCCTGGATTTTCGATGGTGATAATGATTTCTATATATTCTGTGGTGCTGCTTTAAACAGCTGCTCTCTCCAGAGACCACAATCTTCAAGAAGAGGAGTGACTTTCTCAGCAACGACGACTTTGCCATGTACGTCCGCGACAACATCCAAGTAGGAATGATGGTCAGATGCTGTCGAACTTATGAGGAGGTGCAGGAGGGGGACATTGGCAAAGTTGTGAAGGTGAGGAAGATGAAAATATGATGGAGTTAGAATTCGTCAAAGTTGTAGAAGCCTCCTAAAAGGTGTTGCCCTCCTCTTTAAAAAACTTCACGTAAATGGTGTTGAATTAATGCCAGGTGTGCTTGATCTACACAAATATTTGAACTGTTAGGTGGGGACAGTTTCATTCATCTTCCTGTAAGCACCCATTCAATAAGCTCAAGGAAACACTGCAAACAAGAAGTGTTTGAGAGGAGGAAGTGTAATGTGACTTACACTGTTGTCAGATCTTGCGATTTGTGTGGGGGGTTTTTCTCGTCAAACCACAGTGATGTAAGAAAACACTTTCCTCTGTGGTATTTCTTTCTTCTTCAGTATTCTATCAACCCAGTTTGCAAGGATAGTCCTTGCAATAAAATTTGCTCAAACCAAACCTCTGCAAACTTGATTCCCCACTTTGCCCATGGCTTCTTGGAAGACAACATGCAATATGTCTTTGCTATGGAGTAACCCAAACCATGATTTTCATGGTCTTTCCTTCCATGGTGTGTGCTTTTTTTTTGTCTTCAGACCACAGTGATTTTGAAACACACTTTCCTATGAAGTACTTTCTCTTGTCAGAATTCTATCAGCCCAATGTGCAAGGATCATCAGTGCCATAAAATATTCTCCAATCAAACATTTGCAAATGTGATTCCCAAGTTTACCCATTCCTACTCAGAAGACAATATCCAAGTGTCTGTTCTTTGGAGTTTATCATAGCCATGATTTTTTTTTCTCCATTCTTTTCCCCATGGCATTGCCAGCTTGACCGAGACGGGCTCCATGACCTAAACGTCCAGGGTGACTGGCACCTGAAGGGGGGCACCTACTGGGTGCGCTACATCCACGTGGAGCTGCTGGGCTTCCAGCCACAGTGCGCCCCGGGCTCCAACATCAAGGTCGGCGACCGGGTCCGGGTCAAGAGGTCGGTGACCTCGCCCAGGTACAAGTGGGGGTCTGTCACCCACCAGAGCATCGGTACCGTGACAGGTGAGACTGGATGCTAACGCCTTTGTCCCGGGCAGGGTTTTGACAAGTCAAGAATTATGAATAACTTCTTTATGCAATAAACTTCTTAGTCCCTCCCACAACCCTCCTTCCCACTCCAACCCCCATGCCCACACACCCAAATTAAGAAGAATGACACTGACGAAGGCATTACGAGTGAGGGAATGTAGTAACATCAGTCACTGAAAAATCCAGCCTGTAATGATAACCACCATTAGATAGTGGGGGGGGGGGGGATGTGGATGAAATGGTGGCCAGATACCATAAGAATTTGATTTGTAAGCTTTAATTTTTGTAGCATGAATGTAGTTTTGAAAAGAGACTTTCATCCTTTGAATGAAATGGAGAGGCATGGGATTTTTAAAACATTTTACTCAATGAAGATGTTGTAGAAGAAGATATCATTAGTATGCAATGATTTCATAGGCTCTTGCTGATATTTTTTATGTTCCCTGCAGGCTTCAACGCCAATGGCAAAGATGTAACAGTCAACTTTCCCCAGCAGCCCCACTGGACGGGGCTTGTGTCTGAGATGGAACTGGTGCTCAGCACCCACCCGGGCATAGTGTGAGTATCTCGAGGCGAGCTGCGAGTCTTCGCCTTGAAGAGTGCGTGTTGCTGCCGTGCAGCTGGTGACCTAGCAAGTGAGGGAGTTTTATGGAAGAAATCACGAGTTAGGGTGTCATGCTCAAGTCAGCAGTCAGCCTGCTAAATTCTGAAATTGGCCCCATACTGTAGGTTCAATAATTGCAGGTTGCCATAGTGATGACTTGATTGCTCTCTGCTGATTGGTTACTGTTAATGCTGCTGCCATGATAACCATACTCATCGTACATTGCCAATTCTGTAAAGTTTGTCATGAAATGGGAACCAACCTATAGGGTCAGTGACCTGAAATTAGGCTTCACTTCTGCAAAGGCTTTGCCTCTAATATTTGGGAGTATGTAATGGAATTTTCTCGCAACTGTATGAGAAGAAAGGGGTAGTTATGTGCTGTGAAGGTAGGATTTACTATCAGGGAATTGAAATACAAACTTTTATTTTGTTGCAATTGTAGATTAAAAATGACGTGCTATAATCAGACACAGCTTTCACAGATCTGTTGTTCGCATTGTTTGATCATGTGACCTTCTTCTTGGTTACTACAGGTGCAATGGATGTAACCAGAGCCCCATCGTGGGACTGCGGTTCAAGTGCAAGACGTGCGGCGAATTCAATTTCTGCGAGAGCTGCTTCCGAGCCAAGCGCAACCACCGACACACCTTCATGAGGATATCTGAACCAGGTCAGCCACGGCAAACCTTCTTATCCCCAGCAGTTTATTTCTTGATCATTGTCTCCAGATAGAACATGGAATAATTCTTTGGGATTTGAAGTTTCAAGTTTGTTTGTGAACCAAACTACTGTAATTCAGTATCTACTGTTTAGTACCAATTTGATTTTGCTTCCTCATGACTATATCAAGTATTGTCTTTCATCTGCGATATTGCAAAGTCAGCATTTAGTATCAATTTTATTCACCAAATTAAACCTGATGAATGCTTTTTCCCACTGTGGTAGGTGCCTCACCGGTCAACGTTGGCCGACCCGGCAGGAGTCGCAGCAAGAGGGCGCCCCCTGCGGGCTCACTCATCGAGGAGTGGTCCCGCTGCGTCAAGAACCTGAACGTGTCGTCGAAGGAGGGTCAGATGTCGCGGCTGATTGACGGCAATCCCAACACGTACTGGCAGTCATCTGGATCCCAGGGAAAAGTAAGGAAGTTGGTTTGATCATTGCTGCCATTACTGTCCTAGAAGACACTGGCCATAAGAACGGCAGCAGATAGTTTGAGCTTCCAAAGACTCGAAAGCTGCTACAGTCCGGCCAGAGCACTGTGTAGCATAGTCTCTAATGGAATCCCAATAGTATCACTGCTCATTAGTTTTTGTTTCATGTCATCTTTTAGGAGATTTGTTTGGTCATTTATTTCTACTTGCATAAAAAGTAAAAAATAGATATAGTAGTGCACTGTAGTTTCATAATATTATATATAAGTTCTTCTGATAGTTTAAGAGCTGTAGTTATAGATAGAAACAAAGATACATTTTTTTGTCAGCTTTTTTGTGTGTACCACTCTTATCGCCCAGCACTGGCTCTAAATGGAGATTTGCTGTTTTAAAGTCTGATAAAGCTCTGATTATTTTACCATCTTATTGGACTTTTTGTGTGCATGTATTTTGTATTTAAATAAAATGAATAGATAACGTAAGACGCTGTGCAAGGGATTGAATTGTGTGGTGTGGAGATTACCTGTTGGGTTCCAATACTCCAGCATACATGATTATAATTGCTGAGAAAGAGAAATGTATCTGCTATTGATACAACCATTTTCTGCACTCTCCCCGATGATCCTCAGCACTGGATCCGACTGGAGATGCACGCCGACGTCCTGCTACATCGGCTGCGGATGATGGTGGACCCCAACGACAGCTCCTACCAGCCATCCCTCATCGTGGTGTCCGGCGGGGACACCATCTCGGGCGTCCGGGAGCTGAAGACCATCCGGGTCAGCCCCTCGGAGTCCATGGTCACTCTCCTGCAGGACTGCACTGAGGTCAGCTTGACCGCTATGGGTGTTGTGGGCAGTGGTGGTTGGGGGAGGGGATGAAGGGAGGATTGGGGGGGGGGGAGAAGAGGAGGAGAGAGAGGAAGGAAGGAGACGAGAAGGGAGATTAACATTGGATGGAGAAATGTTCAAGAAATCTTATGCTAAATCTGATGAGAGCATTGCATTTTTAGCTCACCTGAGCCAAAGGCTCAAGTGAGCTATTGCGATCGCCCTTCGTCCGGCGTCCGTCGTGCGTCGTGCGTCGTGCGTCGTGCGTCGTGCGTCGTCCGTCGTCCGTCGTGCGTCGTCCGTCGTCCGTCGTGCGTCGTGCGTAAACTTTTTACATTTCATCTTCTTCTTGAAAACCCCATGACCGATTTTCATCAAACTTGGCAGGTAGCATCCCTAGGGGGTTAGGAACTCAATTTGTTAAAATGGGCACCATGCCCCACCCAGGGGGCCCCCAGGGGGGCCCAAACCCCCCAAAATTAAGGAATCTGTAAAAATCTTCTTCTCTAGAACCAGAAGTGATAGAGCTAAGTTAATACTATGAGTTAGTACATTGATGACTGTAGTTTCAAGTTTGTTCATGGCAGAATCAGGGGTGCCCCCCTTGGGACCCAGGGGAGGGGGGTGGGGAAGGGTTCTAATGGGGCCTAAATTGTACATTTTCATCTTCTTCTTGAGAACTCCATGACCCATTTTCACCAAACTTGGCAGGTAGCATCCCTAGGGGGTTAGGAACTCCATTTGTTAAAATGGGCACCATGACCCACCCAGGGGGCCCCCATGGGGCCCAAACCCCCCAAAATTAAGGAATCCGCAAAAATCTTCTTCTCTAGAACCAGAAGTGATAGAGCTAGGTTAATACTATGAGTTAGCACATTGATGACTGTAGTATCAAGTTTGTTCATGGCAGAATCAGGGGTGCCCCCCTTGGGACCCGGGGGGGGGGGGGGGGGGGGGGGGGGGTGAGGAGGGGTCCTAATGGGGCCTAAATTGTACATTTTTATCTTCTTCTTGAGAACCCCATGACCCATTTTCACCAAACTTGGCAGGTAGCATCCCTAGGGGGTTAGGATCTCAATTTGTTAAAATGGGCACCATGCCCCGCCCAGGGGGCCCCCAGGGGGCCCAAACCCCCCAAATGAAGGAATCTTTAAAAATCTTCTCTAGAATCAGAAGTTATAGAGCTGAGATAATACTATGAGTGAGTACATTAATGACTGTAGTTTCAAGTTTGTTCATAGGAGATCCAGGGGTGCCCCTCTTGGGGGTAGGGGGGGGGGGGGTGGTTGGAAGGGTCCAAATGGGGGCCTGAATTGTACATTTTCATCTTCTTCCTGAAAACCTCATGATGGATTTTTGTCAAACTTGGCAGGTAGCATCCCTAGGTGGTCAGGATCTCAATTTATCAAACTGGGCACCATGCCCCACCCAGAGGGCCCCAGGGGGCCCCAATTCCCCCAAATTAAGGAATCTTGAAAAAATTGGGCCCTTATTGTACATTTTCATCTTCCACTTGAGAATGCCTCGTCAAATTTTGGTAGAGCTGTGAATAATTTAGATTAGTGACTGCGTGAAAGGTGAACTTGCGATACTCAGGTGAGCGCTAGACCCGCGGGTCTCTTGTTTCTCTTTGTCTTTGAATTTGTGCATTGTTATAGAGAGTGATTCAGAAGAGTGGCAGTTTGATTTCAGGAAAGTCACTAATTCATGCCTTTCTTGTGCACTGATAGTTTTTTGAGTGAGACATTAGGAATGTTATAACGACATATTTCTGTACATTTCTGGGTGTGAATTACATTGTGCATCACTTTCATTTTGTCTGAAAGGGGTTGTTGGGAAATGCATGTTTTCTTCTTATCTAAGTATGTGATATATCTGCATTGACTGTGTTTTAACTGAATGCTTCAGTAGACATCTGTAATGTAATATCTGTTCCTGGCAAGATTCGTCCGCGTGCGAGTTACCAAAAATTTGATACAGTAATACATTTAAGGGGCTTTTTTTGTTGTTTTCATTGTCAGCATGTCATGTTTCACCCAGATCACCCTTGCCTTGTACAAGTAGTACAAGTACAAGTAGTTTATAATCTTGCTCACTGACCGGGAAACTCCCAATTGTCTCCTGTATGACTGCAGTTCCATCGGTTCCTGGAAATCGCCATCAAGCAGTGCAAGAGCAGCGGCATCGACTGCAAGGTGCACGGCCTCTCCATCGTCGGGAGGTCCCGCCCAGACGAGGACGACCTCGCCTCGACCTTTGCCTTCATGTCGTCCGACAATGAGGATGACCAGGGCACAAGCATGATCTCCAGGCTGTCATCGCGGCAGCGGGGGAGCAGTGACCACGCTAGCAGTCGTGAGATCCAGACCAAGGTGTACGTCTGGGGTCTAAACGACAAGGACCAGCTGGGCGGACCACGGGGGTCAAAGGTCAGAGAAGAGGCTCTGCTTTGTCATATCCTTAATTTGCATGTGCATGTGCACATCAGGGAACACACATTTGAAGACTCAATGGGCAATTCCCCCAAGATGGTGGATTTTCAATTATATTGTGAACATCGACGTGTTTGTTTTTTACATTTTGCACCAAAAGTTGGTAATGCTTCATTTTAGTCAAGTTCACAAGAAGTATTTACATATGATATCTCCTGGAATTCAAAGAAGTGGTGATCATGGGTGTGGATGTGTCAGAAGGAGAAAGCATGAGTAGACCAAAATCTGAATGTGATATGTAAAGCTCTGTGTATGCTATTCACTGAATTATATATATATTTTTTTAATAGTGTATGGCTAGGGTTATAGCTGCTTTCCAATTGGTATTTGGTGAATTGTCATTCTGTGATGATTTCTTGTGATGTTTTCCTGGTATGATTTGCCTGCTTACCAATGAGAGTACTGGGTATGGTAAATTTTTTTATATCACTCTTCTTCCCATCAGATCAAGACTCCAGTTCTGAACGAGTTCCTGTCCGGTCTGAAAGTAGTCCACTGTGCTGGCGGGTCTAAGAGTCTCTTTGTTGGTGAGTTGGGCTAAATCCAGTCTTCTTGTCCTTGTCTGATTTTGCTCGTTCGTTTTCATTTTTCTGCTGAAGGATGCCAATTTCCAAGCAATTCGATTCACAGATTAAAGAGGAAAGTGGCAAGGAAATGAAAGTATCTGCAACTACAAAACTGTGCATGACTGTTAGGAAATGATAATTTAATATCGCTACGGATGAGTGTAAACCATATCATTATTGCTACGTGTTTCATTCATGGATTATTATTTTAATAGCTTTTCCTGGGACACAAGTTTCCAAGGGTTTAGATGTCATCAAATGATGGGTTTTACTCTTTTTGAGCCATGTGATGCTCATTGATTTTGTTGTTGATTTGCATTTTGCAGAGATAATTTGCTTGATTTTCACAAGGTAACACTGTTGGGGAAATGTTTAGTTTCTGCTTATCAAACAGTGACAGCTGAAGGGAAGGTGTACGCCTGTGGAGAGGGAACGAATGGCAGGCTAGGTCTGGGGTCATCCCAGAACGTGGACACGCCGCGGCAAATCACCAGTCTCTCGCAGTTTGTGGTGAAGAAGGTGGCTGTACATTCAGGTAAAGTCTGCCTGCCTTACATCTTAAAGACAGAAAAATTCAAAGTACATGAATGGCAGATGGAGAGGTTTTTGGTGAAAGCACAAGTTTCATTAGCAGACCTTGTGCCAGTTTAATGTGAGTCAATTGTAGAACATCGGTTACATTGTGCATGTGTCCACATTACTTTTGGCTCATTTGAAGCAATAGACCGTTTCTGTCATTCATTACAATTCTTGGATACTTTTTTTCGTACAGCTGGTAACAAAGCATTTTGTTCACCTGCTCCCTCCCATGAAGTTCCATAGGCAGGAATTCACTTATTGGTTGCAAGGTTGGGCAAGCCTCCGGCAAGCTTTGTGGTTGTTACGGGCAACTATCGTGAGCAAAGCATACGTAAAATCTGATTACATTACAGAAGCGGTCTGTTTTGTATTTCAGCATCCAGTGTCTAGTCTCAATCTGTTCATTTTCAAACTTGAGGTTTTTACAAATGTTACTTTGAAATGAATTAACCTGTGGTGACACTGACAGTGCCAGTGGTTGCT
The DNA here is from genome assembly GCF_040938485.1 of Diadema antillarum. Classification (NCBI taxonomy): domain Eukaryota; kingdom Metazoa; phylum Echinodermata; class Echinoidea; order Diadematoida; family Diadematidae; genus Diadema; species Diadema antillarum. The sequence goes on from NW_027271284.1 coordinate 907,644, forward strand.
GTCATGACTCATTTGTTATGCAGCTTTATACATGCACATTGCACAATCTTTGGTCTGTTATGCTCTATATTTACTTTCAAATGTGCTTCGTGACTCTTTGAAGAAACAAAACAACAACTGAAGTCAGCATTTCATTTGACCCTTGCATAGGATGACATCAAACTTTGCACATACAGTGTACATGTAGTGTTTGTATCTCTACAGATGCGGTACATTTATACAGTCATCTTAATGCAGTATCCACTGCATATACAATCAAACCTGCCTTAGCGGCCACCTGTCTGTAGCAGCCACCTGCTGTATATGGCCACCAACCCCCCTCCCCCAGAAACGCCGAGTTAAAGACACTGTCTATGATGGCCACTTTTTGTTTTTCTTTTTTTGTCTCCCTGGTGTAGCTGCTGTTGACAGGTTATACTCTAAGCAAGAGAAATTTAAACTGCGGGATGAAGGTTGAGGTGTGAATTTTCTCAAATTGTCTCCTACAAATGAAATTTGTAAGATCGCAGCTGCTGATCTACATAATTTAACAAACATGTCAGAAAAAAGAACCATGGGACTCAAACCTGCTATCTACTGCTTTCCGGCCAGCGACATTACCGCCAGGGTTTCCCTGGTTGCTGGCAGTGACACAATGAATTTAGAACAAATACCCAAGCTCCGAAATTCCAACATTGTTTTGTCAAGTCGTCCTATTCTCATTTGAGTCGCGTGGTTCCTTTTTGGGACATGTTTGTTAAATTATAGATCAGCAGTTGCCATCTTACAAATTTCATTTGTAGAGGGAGATGAATCAATGATTTTACTGTAGTCTGTTTGGTTCACGATTGCTCCATTGAAAAGTGATTCTAATTTCATAGCTGTTTGTAGCCAGTTTTGAAGTTTTAAAGAATGACACAAATTGTATTTTCTCGGAAACCAGGTGGGCGTCATGCCATGGCCCTGACGACGGACGGCAGAGTTTTTTCCTGGGGAGAGGGAGATGATGGCAAACTTGGACACGTCAGCAGGATGTGAGTAAAAAAAACAAACCAATGCTGTCTGGTGCTGTCTATTTTTCTTCCCGTTTCATCATATAAGCATCCAGAGTACAGTCATTACAATGTGCTGTATTCACAAGAATATTTCCTGTAAAAGGACCATTAGCACTGGTGGTACCAGACAGTTATTAATGTTTGCATCAGGTTATGATTTGACTATGTGTTCTAACTCAAAAAGGAATTTTGAATTAAGAATTGCCAGAAGGTCATATTATATGTTTTCATTTTTGGGAAGTTGGCATAAGGTAAGCTGCAGAATGGGGAAAAAAGGTTGTTGTTAAATCTGTCCTTGTAGATTTCAGATTCTTCCAGCAATAAGGTCTGATGTCCACTTGTCCATTGAGGAAGGAAGAAGAGTGAAAGATGTGAATGTATTAGCAGAAAGTCATAAGGTGAATCTGTAGAAATGACTTAACCATGGACCATGAGAAGTGTGATTTCTATTCATGCACATCAATAGTCAAGATTCAGCCATTACTGCTGATTCCAAGAACTGCAAGTACTGATGATTCCAAGAACTGCAAGTGAAGTTTTGGAGTTGGCTAGCATGGATGATGGGAGTTTGCGCTTTGACTGCATTTCACTCACTTTCTCTCACGCAGGAACTGCGACAAACCACGCCTAGTGGAGGCCCTGAAGTCAAAGCGCATCCGAGACATCGCGTGCGGCAGCTCTCACAGCGCTGCGGTGACGTTAAGCGGAGAGCTGTACACATGGGGGCTCGGGGAGTATGGAAGGCTGGGTCATGGGGACAGCACAACACAGCTCAAACCAAAATTGGTGAGATGTGCTCTAATTCTTTCTTTCTTTCTTTTTTTATTTCCATCAATTACTGCTTTGAATTTCAAAGCATAACTCATTCATCTCAGTCCTCACATTGAGTTCTGGTTTAGAATCTTGTGCAATAGATATTGATAATCAGTCTCTGAAGATTGCGGAAAGAGTGGTACAAAGCTTGTGATGCATTATAACCTCCTTGTCAGCGTCCTCTTCAAAAAGGCTGTTAGTAGAAATATGGTGTAGTAATAAAGAAGGACTCATGCTTTATCCAATAACAAATCTTCAGATTGAACACCAAATTACACTGTTGTTTTCTGTTCGTTTTCTCAAAAGTTTTTAGTTTGTCTTCAGCTTTATTTGAACTAGTGGAGTTTGGAATCTTGTGATATATGTGTAATATATGCTGGAGTCTGTATAAGCTGTGAATGGATGTAAAGCGCATCAAAATTCTTATCAAAGGGATGGTACAGTTTTGGTTTAGATTGGGCTGCTGATTTCCGACTTTTTTGTGTGTGTGTGTGTGAGATACTGAGAAATTTCTTATGAAATAAGAAAGAACGTAATTCTAAGAGGAATAAAAAAAAAAGTTATTCTAATAAAATGCGACAGGCCACAACTTTTATTAGGATCTTTTTGTTTGACCTTGTTTTGGGGTATCTCAGTCATTTCAAAACCGATTTTCATCAAATTAACTTTCAGTTCCCCTTAGAATTGGAAGCTCTTTAACATTTCATAGAGTGGTATCTAAATATCTCACAAAACATGTAAAGCTGAATCCTCACCTCAACTAGTACTATAACATCCATTTAATATGAAATGTACTTGAAAACTAGCTATTATTATCATTATAGTCATCTCGCCCTTTGTTGACCTCTCACAAGTGGAAAAATAGTCAAAGAAAAACTCGACCATTGATAAATATGCATATACATGTGTAAGTCAAAATCTATGTAAGTTTAAGGATTTTTTCCAGTCCATTTTGGATTTGACTTATGTGGGGTTGATGACTTTTTATTACTACAGTCAGCCAAGATCTCTTTGCCCGTGTACTGGAATTGGACCCATGCCAGGCCACCGTACATTTTCATCTCCTCTCTTTCATCCCTCTCAATTTTTCTTGCAGGTGAAGGCGCTGGTCGGCACGCGAGTCATCCAGGTGGCGTGCGGTAGTCGGGACGCCCAGACCCTGACGTTGACAGAGGACGGCATGGTGTTCTCCTGGGGCGACGGTGACTTCGGTAAGCTGGGCCGTGGGGGCAGCGAGGGCTGCAGCACCCCTCACAACGTGGAGCGGCTCAACGGGCAGGGCGTGGTGCAGATCGAGTGCGGGGCCCAGTTCTCTCTCGCCCTCACCAAGTCCGGGCAGGTGTGGACGTGGTGAGTTGGCAGTGGAGTGTGTTGGCGTGGCGACGATAGGTAGTTGTGATTCAGATAACGACGATATCTGATAGGGTGGAATAAATATTATCATTAATATATGGCATAAGCATTTACAGAATAGGAGAATACATTTACGTTCCCTCTTTGATAGTCAATGCACATTTTGGTATTGTTGTATATTATTCCTAGTTACTGTATAAGCTGTTATTTTTGCGTACAGATATTTTTGCAAATGAGGAGATCATAGACATTTTTGCGAAATGTTATCGCGAATTGATGCCAATACCAAATGTGAATGCATTATTACGCTAGGGGGCATGGTGACATTTTTGTGTGTTGTTAATTTCACGATCCAACTGTGGTTCGCAAAATTCACAGAAATTAAATCTTCGCGAAAATAACAGCTATATACAGTAACCCTCTTTGTGCTTTACTGATTGGTATGGATGTCTTGAAATTAATTGTCATTGAATAGAGATGAGCACATCAAAAAAATATGTATGTCTTTTTTGTGTGTGTGTGTATTTTTGCAAATAGGGGCAAAGGTGACTACTTCAGACTGGGGCACGGAACCGACTCCCACGTCCGCAAGCCGCAGCTGGTTGAAGGCTTGAAGGGGAAGAAGATCGTCCACGTTGCTGTGGGTGCCCTCCACTGCCTTGCTGTCACAGATACTGGACAGGTAGGACTGACTTCAAACCCCTGGAGGTGATGTGTTTGAGTGATAATGACTGGCTGTGATGAGGGAGTATTGCAAACAAATGTATGATTCCAATTTTTAAGGACAAGTACACCTTCGGCCCAGGGAAGGAAGTTTTGTTTTTTCTTTTTCGTCATCCCATCCACTTGAGGACCTGCCAATATCATGATAGTCATTGATGTCCTACAGACTCTCACTAGACAAAAGAAAGGAGATTATAGGCCATTATATTACCAGTTTCTAGTAGTACAGCCAAGTACCTGTGGGGAATCCTGATTATAACATTTTGAAGTTTGCAATTTTTGAATTTTCATAAAGGTAGATAGGTAAAAGTAGGAATATAAAATGATGAAGCACATCCTGTTCAAATGATTGGTTGAGAGCGTACATGAGACTAGACATTTATTTTGCCTAGTACATAATTTTGCTTTGTGACCTGTCATAAGTTACGTATAATGACTGGTCATTAGCACTTTCATATTGCAGTGGTGATATGGTGAGATGTCATTGTTATATGTATTCGTGAAAATGGCTGCTGAGGAATTCAGGGTGATTTATGAAACAATAAGAATCTATGTCGTCATTGTACAAAACAAATAATTAAATACACATCATTTTGTTCAGGCATTTATTTAATTTACCCACACTTAGTACCTTCCAAATAGTCCAAATACCCTCAGCCATTGCCTTCTGGCATGTTACACTGTTCCAAAGGTACCTTTTGTGGGTAATTTTAACTAATTTCCTTACTGATGTGTAGTACTTGTATACTAACTGCTGCATGCCAGCATGACACTCCCTGTTGACCATCAGTTTGACATGAGTCCACTTTTGCTTGCTGACAGGTGTTTGCATGGGGAGACAATGACCATGGGCAGCAGGGAGACGGCACGACGACGGTCAACAAGAAGCCCGCCCTCGTGCAGGGCCTGGAAGGCGTCCGCATCACCCGCGTGGCCTGCGGGTCGTCGCACAGCATTGCTTGGGCAACCACGGACACGGCCATCCCATCCATGCATGAGCCGGTCCTGTTCACTACACCCAGGGATCCGCTTGGTGCTACTGAGCTAGGTGGGTGTCCAATAAGAAATTTGTCAATTCTGTTTCTACTTTCTTAATGTTTTGTTTAGAAATTTCCTCATTCCTGTTTTATTTGAATGTATGAGTTTATGTTGTCACATATTGACACTGCGAATCTCATTTTACATTACAAATGCTTCTTTCCACATTTCTCCTCTTGCATAGTATATTACTGTGTACATTATTCTGAATGAATATGTTAGGGAGCACATGCATGGTTATGCTGAAATTAGAATTCTTAAGTTCTTTTGCTTTAAATAGTCAAGAAGAAATGCAACAGTAATGATATGACTAAAATGCATTTTTTTTTTTGTCAATGTATTCCAAGTAAATTGCCAATCATTACTTTATTCCAGTTATGTACACCCATACTTACAAGGTATGCAGCTTAGTGAAATGTGTGGTTTGGCCTCTCTAGTTTTGCCATATGTATGTACATGCAGCATGAAGAAATGATTGCCTGTATAAATTTTAGAGGAAAAACTTACATATGATATAAAATCACACCGCCCTTTTTGAATGACCACTACATTCAGAATGTACAAATGCGCCTCCATCTTGAATTTGATGAATCAGGTGTGTTTGGTGACCCCGGTCAGGAGGCGGCCGACAAGAGCCTGGCCCTGGGCAGCTCGGCCAAGCAGCGGCCTTCCCTGGCCAAGGTGGTCCTGTCCCTGGAGAGCAACGCCAGCAAGCAGCAGGCCCTAGGCCAGATCCTCACCACCCTTCAGATCATATATGCCAGGTGTGTTTCACGGGGGACCAACCATGATTGTGCCAGCGATGCAAGTTTGTGATAGCTTTGCAACTCCCTCCTTTAGTTGGTGCATAGTTCCGGACTAGTTAAAAAGTTGGTTTGGAAAAAAAAAAAAAAGAGTACAATTTCACAAGCCCTCCCAGTCATATACATGTACATGTACTTTAGGTGTGTTTCACTTGGAACAACCACAGGTATGCCATGATTGTGCCAGCGATGCAAGTTTCTCATAGCTTTGCAACCTCTCCTTTTTTGATGCATAGTTCCTGTGAAAGGATACTAGTGGACCAGTAAAAACTTGGCATGGAAAAGAAAGAGTGAAACTTGACAGGCACAATGATGAGAATTTAATCAAAATCGGATAAAGATTAGGAAAGTTATGAAATTGTGAACTTTTGCTAATTTTCATGAAACAGTTCTTGAACAGTCAATATGAATATGCAAATAGTGACTTGATGATATTGCCTCACAACATGCCTTATTTACATGTAGTAAAGATGTACATTAAAATCTTGAGAGTTCAAGTCTTTTTGTTCAAAGGCTATTATGTCCCTGTCTCAAATCCTAACATAATTGGCTAGTCATCATTATGAAGTTGTTCAGCCAGGAATAACACATTTTACATTTTTCAAGCATAAGAACTGAATTTTCATCATTTTTTGCACACAATAAATGGAAAGTAGTGAGGTAGTGACATTGTCATGTTCTGTGATGCGCATTGATTTGTGTGAATAAATATTCATGTAATCAAGATTATGTAATGAAAGATTGTACATGCAGTGAAGTCATCAATTAATCTTCTCTGGCCCTTATCCAATAATAGGGGTGCGGTGGTAGGCTCCCTGATGTCAAGGACAGACACCGCCCTCTCAGAGTCCACGGGGACGTCCATGACCCCCTCACCCAGTGATCAGAGCCCCCTCTCGGCCGTCACTAGCCCCATGGGGCTGGAACGGGTGCTGGCAGCAGGTGATGCCACATCCAGTGTGGAGGTGAGACACTGCTGAAAGTATGCACCTGCCGTGCATCAAAATCTACACTCTGAATGTACTAACAGGAATGCAGTAATTTGACACAATAAACTTTTCCAGTGCCAGTGCAAGTTGAAAGTCTACTCAGTCGTGTGCTTTTTCATGGCAGCATGTCAAACTTTACTCAATATAATGAATGCAGCGTTAACTGTGGATGTGAGGTGGTGTGGTGATGACAACAGCTTGATAGGAATTTCAAAGCCTTACAAAAGTTCCTTTAAGGGGGATGAAACTGCAAAAGATTATGATTTCCGGCAGATGAAAATTTTTTTTAAAATTTCCAACACTAGGTAAACAAATTTGTTCCCACATTAAACTAAATGTTGAAGTTTGTGCCATTAACCTGTCGAGGACAGGCTGATTTCGCTTTAACAAGCATTTCCCATAGACACCTGCCCGAGTATACTCAGGACTAATCTTCAATGGGTTGAGGAGTCTTGATATTCACCACAACAGATTGATAGTGTATTACTGTGCCAATTCGGGCATGCATGGATTGATAGCATGATAACATTACGTGGATGAAGATTGTTTGATTAGTATGTGTGAAGAGCGTTGTGATTTTTTATTTGGAACCAGCTGCCTCCGGACTTCGACTCTGACCGACCGGGACCGTCCAGTATGAACAGCTACAACAGACATTCCTCCATCTCCATTGTGACAGAGACAATTACCAGCGCTGACCAGGTGAGTCGTACTGACCGTCATGTGATCACATCTACAACTTCTGTCACAGACAAAGTCACTTCAACTTCACGTCAGAGAAAATAGTCATATTGTTAAATCATCTGTTATAACTTTTCTCATGTCATAATAAGTAGATGCAGTAAAAAAGATGCTGAAATACCGTCATTACATCACTGATGTTTGAATGAATGTTATATTTGGTTTTAAGAAATGAAATAGATAGTGTAATTGCTCAAGTAAGAGTGTCTTGTGTTGGTTAACCTACAGTATTTTCAGTGTATATGCAGTGTTCATATAAAACTCCTTGTGGAACCGACTTTCTGTAATTTATCATAACCTTTGAGTTTAGACTTATTCTTTGCCTCGCGATTACAAATAATCTGTGTATGTACACTGGAAAAAAATAACAAAGGCATCCTTAACACTTCTCCAAACATAAAGTTATACTAGTGATCATATCAGCCACTATCATGTTATCCTCATCATTATCGACACTATTATCAGCATCAGTATCATATTGATCATCATCATCATCGTCATCATCTTCATCATCTTCATCATCTTCATCATCATTTATGATATGTCTGGGAAGGAATAAAGAGCAGGAAATACTGACACTTAAAATTGGAAAGAATTATTTCACCAATGAGCAGAGTTTGCATCATATGACTTCTCTCTCTCCCACCCCACCCCCATCCCCACTTCAACCCCCACCCTACTCCGTACCCCCCACTCATTTCTGCTGCAGGTGACAAGTCCAGAGGACCAGGGAGGCGGATCCATCATAGCCCCCAGCCTGGACGAGTTTACGGGCAAGCTGCAACCAGACGACGCCCGCATCCTGGTGGACCTGCTGAAGCTGGCCGTAGCTAGCCGCTGCGGAGAGCACAGCCAGCAGGCAATCTCGGACACCCTCACAGCCATGGCCAAGGCCTACCCAGAGGTAACTTGTCGAAGGTCTTCACGAGAACGGGACAGTGGGCTACTTTTGACTTTAATAGCATGATGTCTCAGTTTGCAAAGAAGGCAGATGTTTCATTTCTACTCATCTGGCAACATGAAAAGAAAGAGAATGCCTGTTTTATTTCATCAAAGTAACTTTGAAATAGCTCCTCAGTCTGTAGCATTTAAATACATGTACAGCCAGTATTTTCTGTTTTCACTCCCATAAAATGGTCCATTGCATGATATACATTACTGTTTGACATATTGAAAACTAGAAGAAGCTGTGCAAGAGGACTGGTTCAATGGGAAATTTATATTGTGTTCTTTCTGAATATTCCAGGTTGCTGACATGCTGCTTGAGCTGTGTGTGACTGAGCTTGAAGACGTAGCAGCGGACACCAAGGCTGGTCACTCGGCCATGCAACCAGTCGTCCAGGAGAGCTCCCACCCCTATGCCGATGACACCACGCTGACTGGCAACGTCCGCATCCCCGGTGCCGAGGCGCTGCGGGTGGAGTTCGACCGGCAGTGCTCGACGGAGCGCAGGCACGACCCCCTGACTGTCATGGACGGGGCGGGTCGCACCGTGTCGGTGCGCTCGGGACGCGAGTGGTCTGACTGGTCGGCAGAGCTGCGCATCGCCGGCGACGAGCTCAAGTGGAAGTTCACCAGCGACGGTTCGGTCAACGGCTGGGGATGGCGGATGACCGTCTTCCCCATCATGCCGGCTGCTGCTCCCAAACACCTGCTGTCTGACCGGGCCATCCTGTCACAGCCGTCGATTGACCTCGTGACCTGCCTGCTGGATTTCAGGCTAGAGGCCAGCACTGACAAGAAGATCATGCCGAGGCTGGCGGCTGCCCTGGCTGCTTGCGCCCAACTTAGCACACTGGGTGAGTTATTACTCCATCCATCACTGACATAAAACACACATCTTTTGAAATTCACATCATCAAATGTAATAATGTAAATTCCTTGTTTATACCAGGTAGTCCACTCTAATATCATGAATAGACCAGTTAGTGATGGTTTAAATGAGTCAGTCGTAAAATGAGATTTCACCCACTTACATAATCCAACTTGGTTTTATGTTAGCAAACTCCCTTGAATGTCTATAGATGTTTTCACTGCAGGCGCTGTCCGTGACATTGCTCATTTTAACTCTGTTTCTCATTATGTCATTCTTCTCAGATGACCTTTATCTGCTCATGAGCAGAATGTAACTCTGAACTGGCGTATTGCAATGAGTTGATTACTTGTACAATTTTTTTTTTCTTCCCCTTCATCATTGTCCCCCCAAAAATAGCTGCTGCGCAGAGGATGTGGGCCCTTCAGCGTTTGCGGAAGCTGATAGCCACAGAGTACAAGGGTCACCTGAATGTTGATGCTATCCTGGGCCAGCATGAGTCGCAGTCTGACAGCTCATCACAATTTGGGGTGAGTCTACAATTTATTTTCTCCTCATTTGTAGGCCTGCATAGTAGTCCAGCAAGGGATTGTATTCTATGCATTTGCTGTTAATCATTGTAGTAATCCCTCTACAGATTGAATACCTCTGTAGTTTTAATCAAATCTTTTTCATGAAAATATCACATGATGGCATCAAAGAAAGTGTTCACCAAATATTTGGAAGGAAACACTTGAGAACTTCAGCAGATGAAGTTAACACGGAAAGCAATGTAGCCTCCACTTCATTCTACTTTTCTTCATTTTATTGTATTAACATTATTATTATTATTATCATTATTATTGTATATACTGTATTAACACAATTGTAAGTCTCATTTGTTTATGTGTCTGTGCGTGTGTGTTTTAATCGTGACAGGATTTCAGCGGTACAGCCCTGGCTGCATTGGTGAAGGGTCTCCCCGAGGCCCTCCAGAGGCAGTATGAGTATGAAGACCCCATCGTGAGGGGCGGCAAACACCTCCTGCACAGCCCCTTCTTCAAGGTCAGTGAACTTTTATATGATGACAGCACCTCATCACCTTACAGCATTATTTTATAAACGATTAACAGCGAAATCAGTTTCTCATGAAAACATGAAATTCAAAATGTACTTGACCATCCTTATATTAGTCTCATTTCGATGATCTTTTTTTTTTTCGCTGTTCTGGGTATTTGTATTTTACTTATTGAAGTAACTTCAACATTGACTGTACTTCTCCTTCAAGCTCTTCCATTGTATCAAGAACATGTGTGTGATATGTTGCAGTCTTTCATGGAAGTATTCATTTGCTTGTCATGATAACAGTTTTGGTGAAGAAAAAAAAAATGTCTGAATTAGTGCTAAATTCCAACTTCACAGAGAGTATTTGGTCTCAAGTAGAGCTCATGACTTGATATGATGTTTGCATCGCATTGATGACAACATGTGAACAGTTGTAAGATAACATGATTTTGAGCGTTCGTGCAATACACATGGTAGTTTGTGGACAATTTAGAGTTGCTTGTACAGATATTATGTGATGACAGATTTATTGAGGATTCTAGGGTTCTGCAAAGTTTGTTAACTCTGATGTTCATACAGTTGTCAGTTTCTATGTATCTTGATTATCTTATGATGAGATATTACGTGGACAGGGATTGATAATGTTCGTCTTGAGAATTCCTCCAAGTATAAAGAATTTGTTAACTCTTTTTTTGCATGTTGAAGAAACAAATTGATTTGAATTGAAAAATGGAATGGTGGAATACAGCCGAGTTCACTTATTTGAAATTTGAAATGTTGTTATTACAGTTGAGTAAACCTTCACTTTGTGTGTTCCAGCCCACCATATTTGAGGACTGATTTAACTTTCTTTTTACCCCGATGGCAACAAAGGTTCTGGTAGCCCTGGCCTGTGACCTCCAGCTCGACTCGCTCTCGTGTTGTGCCGAGTCCCACCGCTGGGCCTGGTTCCGGCGCTACTGCATGGCGGCGCGGGTCTCCGAGTCGCTGGAGAACCGCGCCCCGCTCCACAAGACCTTCGCGGAGGAGGTGCTGAAGAAGGTGACGCAGATCAGCGCCGACTGGGAGGAGTTGTCACGGGAACACGAAGACCACCATGTCTTCAAGCGGGAGCAGGACGAGCAGATTCTGCTGTGGATGAACAGGTGAGGGAGCCCTCCAAATATGAAAGTTTTGAAAATGGTTTCAATCTTTGCTGCACAACAACAAGACTATAGGTCAGAATGTTGACAGTTACAAGACTTCATGCAGATAGTGTTGATTCTGTGGGGATATTTTTATATGGCGATATTGTAATTTTGTCAGTTTGGATAGTGACTGTTGCCTTCTAACACTTATGAATGAAAGCAGTGGTGTTGTGGATGTCATTTTTATAAATGATGATCATAAGGATGATTATTATACAGATTGTAATTATGATGATGATGGCATAAGAACTTATGGTTATCATTTAAGATGGATAAATACAAGCATATAGAGAATTGTTGGGGTTTTTTTTTTGAGGATATAAAAAGATAAAAATCATGTGAGTTGCAAACATGGAAAAATGCATTTAATGATTGTCATCCACCATTCAAAACTTGAGACAAGCTGCATTTTTGAACAACAACTCGCTGAAATAAAAAGATAAAGTCTTTGTATAAAATCAAATTCAACTTCTTTGTTGAGTTTGAAACCACAAAATAAATGTTCTACACTCGTCGTAATTGTACATACATGTATTTCTATTTTGTTTTCATTTCATAATTTGTGTTTTATCATTTCCTTTTGTTTTTTGCAGACGGCCAGACGACTGGACTCTTTCCTGGGGAGGGAGTGGCACCATCTATGGCTGGGGTCACAACCACCGAGGTCAACTGGGGGGCATTGAGGGGGCAAAGGTGAAGGTGCCTACCGCCATTGAGTCCCTGACTGCACTGCGACCCATCCAGATTGTCGGAGGGGAGCAGACTCTGTTTGCTGTGACTGCTGATGGCAAGGTGAAGAAATATGTAGTGTGCTACGCCAAATCGCAGCATTCAGATTTAATTATCGTATACACTCTATTCTTTCATATCTAGTTTGTTGCATACCAGTTGTTCATTCACTTTTAGCACACGGGGATGCAGGTCTCTCTAAATGATGAGATAATTATGATTCATATGTGCAGATGTGACAGCAGCAATTGCATTTTGTATTAGTTGTTAACTACGGTCACATTGCACAAACTGCTGATGAATTGTGTATATTGTGAAAGAACGATATAAACGGACCCATATGAATTGATGCCATGCTTTTGCCTGATGTTCCATTCTTTCCAAAGTTTCTTCTCTGAATTCCCCGTAACATCACAAGCATGTATTGCTTGCACAAAAGATTGTTCTTGCAAGAGCATGATCTTAATTGAACATTGTACTTTTGAAGCTACCCCCCTCATCATAAAACAATGTACGGTGATTGCAGATGATTCTAGACAAATGGTTATGAGTGACTCATGTCTAATCATCAGAGATTAAAAGATAAACTCAACAAAACAACTTACAAGAGCCTATGTAAATTATAAATGAAATTGATGGATTGAGATCTTAACAGAATTTCCTATCCTGGTTCTTTGCCCCCAGCTGTATGCAACGGGATATGGAGCTAGCGGTCGGCTTGGCATCGGAGGAACAGATTCTGTGTCCACGCCCACCCTCCTGGAGTCCATCCAACACGTACACATCAAGAAAGTCGCCGTCAACTCGGGAGGCAAGCACGCCCTAGCTCTCTCTGTGGAGGGAGAGGTGTACTCCTGGGGCGAGGGAGAGGACGGGAAGCTGGGCCATGGCAACAGAACGTAAGTACAACATCCCTTTGGAATGTGCTGTTGGGATTTGATGAGGAATCACGATGCCTGAGGCACAAGCTTTGAGCATATTGCCAACTCATAGCTCTGTGTGTGTTACCGTGGGGGAGTACGTGTGCAAATGGGAAATACAAAACACATTCACTCAAGTGCCTTGCTACATGAGATGTGGACGTAAACTAGTATGTGGCATGTCCTAATGGCAAAAAGAAAAGATGACAAGTAAATAGTGATGTAAAATCACATGTTGACCTCAACTTGAAACTGTTACAGTTTAGTTGACCTACAGAATATGAGAATTAGTATCTCTAGGGTTTCTGCTATAGACAGAAATCTTACAAGTGTGTATTTCATTTGTTGCAGAAACCTGATGTGTCCAGGGAAACCTTTACGCAAATCTTTTCCACTGTTTTATTTTTTTTGTGCAGGCAATGCGACAGACCAAGAGTCATTGAGAGCCTGCGTGGCAAGGAGGTCATTGACATCGCCTGCGGTGGAGCGCATAGTGCTTGCATCACTTCTAGTGGTGAACTTTACACGTGGGGCAAAGGTCGCTACGGGCGCCTGGGTCACGGGGACAGTGAAGACCAGCTCCGACCCAAATTTGTAAGTTTTGGTGCATTACAGGTTTCTTATATTGTATATACCTGTTGAGCACAACAAGTGAGGCTAAGTTTCAGTGCTTGGAAAGTGAAAAAATGTTGGCTTCATATGCTAGCCCTGAGATAATCATATTCAATAATCAGTGATATCAATGATATCACTCAGTAGTCAGCTATCAGGTTCTCAAACTTGAATTTGGTTGGAGATCAGTCTATTGATGCACTTTATTCCAGAGTAGTTAGTAGATGTTCAAGTTTTTCGTACAATTCCTGAAAATAAAAAGCAACATTGGCATTACGAATCCTCATCACTTAACAGGCTACGTATGCAGAGCCACCAATTAGAAAAAATGCTGAAGGAGAGCGTGTTTTTGTTTTGCTCTTTATTCGCAATCAAACTTGCAACAGTCTCTAATGTGTGCTCAGTAATTCTTGTCTCTCAATGTCCATCTCATCATGCATATTGATGAGTTGCACAATATATTGACCTAAAACTCATGTTCATGGCACCAGGTTGATGCCCTGAAGAGCTACCGCGTCACTGACGTTGCATGCGGCAGTGGCGACTCGCAGACGCTATGCATCACGGACGACGACAACGTCTGGTCCTGGGGGGACGGGGACTACGGCAAGCTGGGGCGGGGCGGCAGCGACGGCTGCAAGGTGCCGCAAAAGATCGACGCCCTCGCCAACATCGGCGTCTGCAAGGTGGAGTGCGGATCCCAGTTTTCTATTGCCCTGACCAAATCTGGCTGTGTCTACACCTGGTGAGTAGGCTGGACGTTTTTTTTCGGTGGGGGGGGGGGGGGGGGGGGACACGATATTTGACAGGGAGGACTTGTACATTAACATTTACTTTCTGAAGTGATACAGAAATGGAACTTTCTCCCCACCTGCATGCTTTTCTATTCCTACAAAGAATCCAGAATTTGTTAGTCATTGTCTATGTACATATGATAGGGTTTTGAACTTTATGTCAAAAAGAAAAATGTCAGCATTCTTGTGTCATAACTTTGATGAGAAGATTGGCTGAAAGGTGTGAATTTCAGGAAAAGAAATAAACACTTGAATATGAAGCATGGGCATTGTACAGATCAGTGTGGTATGTGAAAATGTAATATTCAGTTCTAATTTTGACATGTGGACACATTGATACAACAAGATACACATTCTTGTGGAAAGAAGATACTCTGAAATATGTGTTGTGATGGAAATGCTATATCTACTTCCCTGAAGGGAAGTATTGGAACATAAGCATTGGCAGAGAAGGATATGATCATACTGTGTGTCAGAAATTGTGACATGGGCTTTCATGAATATCATTCATAAGCGAGATATGAAAAGTCCCTTTGGACAAGAGCCTCATGTGGCTGATACAACTACCCCCAAGTATGTGAATGCGGTATTGAATTATTGCCGAGCTGACAGTGATTTCATTTATTTGTTCCTTTTCAGGGGCAAAGGCGACTACCACCGGTTGGGTCACGGATCGGACGATCACGTACGACGCCCCCGTAAGGTAGCTGCCCTGCAAGGCAAAAAGATTATCTCCATAGCAACTGGCTCTCTCCACTGTGTTGCTTGCAGTGATCAAGGTAAGATACATACCTCCTAGTTATAAATCGGATGTGAAATGATTTATCTTGATTTTCTTTACCCACTTTTACTCGACACATTAAATTTTACTCCCTTTTTAATGGAAACTACCTTCTTGGTGAATACATTGTAGAAGGACAGGTTAAGCCTCATTGATGATGAAATAGAGGAAATTATTTTGTCATGATAAATGCACATTAAAGGGATCGTACAGTTTTGGTTGAGACCTAATTTCAGGTTTCTAACATTTTTTGGTGAGATAATGAGAAACCTCTTGAGAAATATGAAAGAGCATGTAATTCCATGACGAATTCAACGTTTATTTGATGAAAATTGGTTTTCAAATGGCTGAGATATCCAAGAAGAGCGATTCTAATAAAGTGTGGGACCCACACTTTATTACGATCGCTTTGTTTTTGGATGTTTCAATCATTCCAAACCCGAATAAACAAATAAACAAAAAACCCGAATAAACAAATAAACTTTGAATTCCTCTTAAAATGGTGTGCTCTGTACTATATCATAAGTGCTTTCTTGGTATCTCGCAAAAAGTTAAAAGCCCAATTCACATCTCCACCAATACTGTACTATCCCTTTAAAGGATGTATATCATAGAGTGATAGTAGAAGTTGCTAAGTCTTTGTTAGAAAATCAATACAGTCTGTTTTTCAGCTAATGCTCATTGATTATATTTGGCAAGATTGTTATGCCTCCGCCACGAAGTGGTGCCGGAGGCATTATGTTTTTGGGTTGTCCGTCCGTCCGTCCGTCCGTCCGTCCGTCCGTCCTTCCGTCCGTCCGTCCGTCTGTCCGTCCTTCCGTCCGTCCGTCCTTCCGTCCGTCCGTAATGAATTTTGTGGACAGGGTAACTACCAAAACCTTTTGAGGTATCCTAATGAAACTTGGCATGTATGTGTATTAGGGGGTGAAGTTGTGCCTATCAACTTTTGGGTGCACATGCTCAAGGTCAAAGGTCAAAAGGTCAAGGTCAAATGTTTAAAATTTTATAATTTCCCCAATATCTATGCAATGCCTGAAGATATTTTCTTGAAACTTAGTGTATACATGTACTACCCAATTAAGATTCTCTGGTGAAAGTTTGGGGTCATGAGGTCAAAGGTCAAAAGGTCAAGTAAAATGTTAAAATTTCACTTTTTTCTCTGTATCTTGGAAATTGTTCAAGGTATCTTCATGGAACATAGTGTATATGCATCTACTGACTGGCAGTGGTTATCTAGGGAATTTAGGGTTCATGGGGTCAAAGGTCAGGGGTCAAAGGTCAAGGGCAATACTTCAAAATCTTACTTTTTTCCTTATATTTATGCAATGCCAGCAGGATGTTTTTTTTTTTTTAAACTTGATGTATGCATGTCTAACCCAATAGAGATTCTCTGGGATTTTTTTTTTTGCCAAGAAGGTCAAAGGTCAAAAGGTCAAAGATCAAGTGAAAGTGCTGAACTTACTTTTTTCTCCATATCTCGGAAGTGGCTCAAGTTACCTTGAAACTTAGTACATGCTGAATTTATGTATGTTCTGCCTGACAGTGCTTCTCTTATAAATCAAAGGCCAGATGAAAATGATAACAAATTACTGTTCAATACAGAAATTGCGCTTTTTCTCCATACCTTGAAAATTACTCAGTGCATAAACTTATGAAATGGTCAAAGTCAAGTTAAAGTTCTTAAATCCCCAAGTACATGCTCTCCTATTCATCCAATTAAACATAGGTCAAGGAAGGTAAACATTCAATACATTTGTGACAAACATGTCATTTTAATATTTTGCCAATTTTGTGAAAATGTAATCACACATTGTCCACATGTACTATAGACCTATTAGGAGAATCATGCATTATGGCGGAGGCATACCAGTCGCTATATGCGACATTTCTAGTTTAGTTGTAGATTGAGCTGAAAGTGACATGTTTTGCCACAAGTAACATATTACAGCATGTAGACTCAAATATACCTCATATCATATCTGTATTCATTGATTATACTTGGCAAAGATTGTGTAATTGTAAAGAGAGCTGAAAATGCCATATTCTGCCACATGCAACATATCGTATCATGTAGACTTGACTGGAACTTTGTATGTAGTCATTCATCTTTTGTGTTTTCCCCCACCTCACTCACTGCGATTACCACTAGGAGAAGTGTACACGTGGGGAGATAACGACGAGGGTCAGCTGGGCGACGGGACGACCAATGCAATCCAAAGACCCAGGATAGTCACTGCGCTACAAGGTAGGCCGAGACAGTGTAGCACCATACTTTAGGCAGGGAGCGGAAACTTGGTGAAATCTTTGCCATTCAATCACTCTCACATTTTATGGTTCAGCTGAGTTTACTCAGTCTCAAAGTTTTGTTTTTATTTAGAATGCTCTGAAGTCTTATTTAAAATCCCCCTTTTTGAAGGGGGGAGGGTAGGGGAGGGGGTTGAAATGATTATGAAATTGTAACCTTCAGTTACTCGTGATAAATATCTAAACTCCTTGTCATAGATTTTCTTTTGTGTTTGATGGTGATACACTACTCCTATATGAAGGAGTTTCTGTAATGACTCTTTTTATGTCCTAGTAAGGATGGGTTGACCTAACTTCATCCACATTGTTCGCATCCTGTGTTACCAGCATAGATTGTATCAAGGTACTCCTTGATAAAGCACTTTATAAATGTGTGTACAAATGAAGATGGGTACTTTACACCATTTATTTCTGGTTGAAATCCATATGAACGCTGTCTGACAATTATGGCCAATTTACTGCTTCAGACTGTGTTGCCAATGAGCTTACCCCTTCTTCCTTTCATTGACTCTTGAATCTCACACTCTCGCCCACTTTGAATCACCCAGACAAGAAGATCACCAACGTGGCCTGCGGCTCCGCCCACACCGTCGCCTGGTCAACCAGCAAGCCACTGCACGCCGGCCGACTTCCGCAGACCGTGCCCATGGAGTACAACCTGCTCAAGGACGTCCCCATCCCCGTGGTCCGGAACCGCCTGGTCCTCCTACACCACTTCTCTGAGCTCTTCTGCCCCTCCATCCCCATGTTTGACATGCGGGACAAGCCGGACACCTCGTCCGCCGCCGGGATGGGCATCCTGGTGGGAATCGATGCCCTCCGAGGCCTGCTGGTGTCCTCCGGCAAGGTGAGGATGAGGGAGCAGTCTTACTTCAAGATCTCTCCTCCAGTCTATCATTCATTCTCTTTCTCTTTCTCTGTCTCTTTTCTGTTTCTCTCTTTTAATAAAGGTGAACAAGGATACATGTGTTGTCACTGGAGTATAAAAGAGCAATGACATCAATGCATATAAGTTATGTAAACATGTGCCACAAAAATATGGACAAATGCTCACACAGCTACCTCCACTGATTTAGCACTGTATAGTAAAAGAATTATAACATCTTAATGATTTTGAGGAAATGTGTTACAGATAATTCAAAGAGAATTTATGTGAATGTAGGTGAAAACATTCGAATTGTGGCAATATGCTGGAGAAATGACTCAGTCTCATCGTATTTTGCTTAGGTGTATGTTTCTTGATAGGCTTTTGAGTGGATATGATTGTTGCCCTATAGATACAAATGTAACCCTAACATTCTGCATGGCTGTTCAAATTAGGTTTAACCTTATGAGCACGCTTTTAATAAATATGTCTCACTCTCTCGTGATGTGATTGATATGCAGGAAGCGGCGTTCCGCAAGGTTGTCCAGGCGACCATGGTGCGCGACCGCCAACACGGGCCCGTCATTGAGCTGAACCGCATCCAGGTCAAGAGGTCGCGGAGCAAGGGTGGCCTGGCGGGGGCTGACGGCACCAAGTCAGTCTTTGGCCAGGCCTGCTCCAAGCTGAGCCAGTTCGGTTCGGACAGCCTCCTTCTCCCGCACCGCGTTTGGAAGGTCAAATTCATAGGTCAGTTTCCTCTCCCTACCCCCTTCCCTTTGTTCTGTTTTGCAGTTGCACTTGTTACTTTGCCATACACTATGGTTTGATTTGACTGAGTTTATTTATTTTACATTAGTGACATAAGCTTCAATTCAAAATTTACCTTACTAATGAAAAGGACCTCAACTACTTGGGACTACTACTTCTGGTTACACATTGCTCGAGATATGATCAGAAAATCTGTAATTGCTGTAATTCGTAATTCAGCGTTTTTGTGGATGATATTTAAAGACAATAATTAGCTAAATATCACATTTCCTTCTGTAATCAATGTTTGTCGTGATAAAGTGACTGTGATGGCCCAGCTAGATGGATAACTTGCAGTATTTCATGTCAAGTCTCAGTCTGAAATTACTCTAAATTAGTATCAAAATAAAGGACTGTCACAGTGTTAAGGCTGATGTGGATTTGAAAGAAATCTGTCATCAACTTGAGCTTCATATTAGTGAAACTTTTTAGAAGAGCAAACATTCCAACTTGCAACTTTTTGTTTGTCACAGGGGAGAGTGTAGACGACTGCGGGGGTGGCTACAGCGAATCTATCGCCGAGATGTGCGACGAGTTGCAGAACGGCTCTGTCCCGCTCCTGGTGCTGACCCCCAACGGGCGGGACGAGGCCGGGGCCAACCGGGACTGCTTCCTACTCAACCCCCTGGCCAGGTCTCCCGCCCACCAGAGCATGTTCAAGTTCCTCGGTGAGTGGGCAGTCAGGTCATACTCCTCAAATTGGCCATTCCTCTTACCAGGGCCGTGTGATTCTAATCATAGTGCTCCCCCCTTTGATTGAAGGAGACCTCTGAATGATTTGCAGACTTTTGTATTTGAAGATCTATAAATTGGCCATACTGAGTACAGAGTTTCAGAATTTATAGTGATTGGAATGAGGAATATGAATGTTTTTAAAACTAATAACAAATCACAATGAATGAGGATGATGACATCGCAGTTTCACATAAGAATGCATGATTGAATAAAAGGAGAAAGCATGCATGAATTCTACGCAGGGGACTTGTAATAAGCAAGTGATATCGTGGTAGAATTCACATTGCTACATTACTGGAATTTGTGAGCCTCCTTTGTTGTCATCCTTGTTTTTCAGAGTATTGGTTTATCTGCTCAAGGACCACAATGAACTCCACAGACCTGTACATGGCACTACCGATATATGTACTACCTGATGTGAAATTATATAAATTGTCTGCAATGCCCTTTCAGTGTGTTTGTTTTTATTTCAATGGTTGCAGGCATTCTGATGGGAATAGCCATCAGGACAGGCAGTCCCCTCAGCCTCTCACTGGCTGAACCAGTGTGGAAGCAACTGGCTGGCATGCCTCTCACTGTAGCTGACATCACAGAAGTGGACAAGGACTACGTTGCTGGTGAGATATTAGAATCACTGGAATCACACTATACCCTCTGCTTTTCTGAGTGAATCCCTGAAAACAAGACAATAAATCATTTGAATCACATTATATCCATTACATTTCTGTGTGCATCCTTGATAAAAAAAACCCAAATAACAGTAAACTACCTTTCTGTTTGAATCCCCCCAGAAACAACAAACAAACAGTCATTGGATCACACTATATTCACTACTTTTTGTGTGAATCCTGAAAGAAAAGACAGCAAAAGGTCAAACCCTTTCATTAAACCTTCATGTAAAATGCTCTTAGTATCACTTTGATTAAAGCTTGACTGATCATGACTGGAGAACAAAATGCCCACTTTTTATGATGATGATGATGATAAAGTTCACCTTTAATCTGATGACTGTTGATCCAGCCCTGCATTTGATGCCAGAGGGACTTGATAATCGTCCGAGCAGGGGACTATGAAACGGGCTCCGTACGTGTGTGTGTCCGTGTGTCCGTCTGTCCGTCCGTGCGTCCGTGTGTGATCAAAATGTTCAAAATGCTACTCCTTCGCCATTTTTAACCCGATTTTGATTCTGTTTGCTTTATATGATAGCACTACATGGGAGCTTTGAAACTTCTATACAGAATTTCAGTTGTGACCTTTGACCTTGACCTTTGACCTATATTGTACATTTTGCTTCAAAATGCTACTCCTTCGCCATTTCTAACCCGATTTTGATTCCGTTTGCTTTATATGATGGCACTAGGTGAGGGCTTCAAAACTTCTACACAGAATTTTGACCTTTGACTTCTTTGACCTTTGACCTTTGACCTTGATTTTTGACCTATATTGTACATTTTGCTACAAAATGCTACTCCTTCGCCATTTGTAACCCGATTTTGATTCCGTTTGCTTTATGTGATGGCACTAGGTGAGGGCTTCAAAACTTCTACACAGAATTTTGACCTTTGACTTCTTTGACCTTTGACCTTGATTTTTGACCTATATTGTACATTTTGCTACAAAATGCTACTCCTTCGCCATTTGTAACCCGATTTCAATTCCGTTTGCTTTAAGTGATGGCACTAGGTGAGGGCTTTAAAACTTCTACACAGAATTTTGACCTTGGACTTCTTTGACCTCTGACCTTGATTTTTGACCTGTATTGTACATTTTGCTACCAAATGCTACTCCTTCGCCATTTCTAACCCGATTTCGATTCCATTTGCTTTATGTGATGGCACTAGGTGAGGGCTTCAAAACTTCTACACAGAATTTTGACCTTTGACTTCTTTGACCTTTGACTTCTTTGACCTTTGACCTTGATTTTTTACCTATATTGTACATTGGCTACAAAATGCTACTCCTTCGCCATTTCTAACCCGATTTCGATTCCGGTTGCTTTA
The DNA here is from genome assembly GCF_040938485.1 of Diadema antillarum. Lineage (NCBI taxonomy): Eukaryota > Metazoa > Echinodermata > Echinoidea > Diadematoida > Diadematidae > Diadema > Diadema antillarum. The sequence continues at coordinate 929,729 of NW_027271284.1, forward strand.
TGTGATGGCACTAGGTGAGGGCTTCAAAACTTCTACATAGAATTTTGACCTTTGACTTCTTTGACCTTTGACCTTGATCTTTTTACCTGTATTGTACATTTTGCTACTAAATGCTACTTCCGGCGGGGACATACATTACGCACCGCGTAATTTCTACTTTTCCTTGTTCATTCAGTTATTGGGCCTTGATATCCCAGTATTTGGAAATACCCACACCAAGTATCAGCCTGGGCATCTCTTGATGTTTTTTGTCAAGGTTCTTTTTTTTTTTTCGATGGAATGACAACATTTTTGTTTTCTCTGATATATTTTTAAACAAACATTCTATCTTATTTTTTGTGTGTTTGTCTTTTTTTTTTCCCCTTTCCATTTGTCCCTCTTTCTTGAAATCCAGGCCTGATGTGTATCCGTGACATGGAGTCAGAGGCTGAAGCCTTCAGTCAGATGGACATGCCGTACAGCACACCGAGTGCCACGGGCCAGGACATACCCCTCAACACCAAGTACTCCAGGATCACGGTGGAGAACAGGAACGAATACGTCCGTGCTGCCCTCAACTACAGGTGAGGTTTCATTTCAAGACGAATTATTTGGTCATTGAGCAACAGTTTAGTTCAAGGTTACTGCATGTTTGGAGAGGTGGTAACCTGTCCGCCATTAAAGGAAACCTCCGGATGATTTTCAGATTTATACATTTGAACAACTATAAATTAGTTATACTGAGGGCAGAGTTTCAGAATTTGTGATAATTGGGATGAAGAATAAGAATATTTTCAAAATTTAGAACAAATTGCAATGAACAAGGATGATGACATGGCAGAGTCACAATAAGAATGTACAAGTTGGGGCTCAAGGAAGCAGAACAATAGAAGAAGGCATGCATAGATTGTATACAGGTGAACTCGCAAGCAAGCGGTATTGCAATGGAATTACACTGCTACATTTCTGAAATACGTGAACCTCCTATGTCATCATCCTTGTTCAGTGTAATTTGTTTAAGGTTTTTCAAAGTATTGTCTCTCTGCTCAAGAACCACAATAAATTCCACAAATCTATACATGGAGTTGTCGATTTATGTACTACATGATGTGAAATTATGAAAATCGTCTGGAATGTCCCTTTAAAAATTATTTTTCCACTTTTGGCATATATTCCGTCTTGTATATGACACTCTCTTCACTCCTTTCCTCTGACAGTAGAACCTCTCCTCTCTATAAAGAGGTGGAATGTAACAAAGCCCTCTCATAACAAGGTGAATTTGCAGGTCTCAAATCTTCATGTACACTGTATCTTTGTTTTTCTCTTTATATATGATATCTCTGGGGGTTTTGTTTGTTTTATCATTGTTGTTGTTGTTTTTTTTTTTTTTGCCCTGATGTACAGAAAATTGTCATGGTTTTTAGGTCTTCATCATAAAAAGTTCCCCTGTTTTTTATTTTCATCTCTTCATGTCAGCTTTGACTACACCAAGTAACTACAGTTGTACCATGTGGTCCAATGCATGTTGTACGATGTATCTTCAAGTATAGAGATCCGCTGTTTTCTGCTGTCTTGTGGATCTATGTGTGTGTGTGTGTGTGCACTTACCCTTGGTGAAAAACGAGGACATACACATGCACTTTACATTTAAACCAAGGACACCCAGCGAACCGAATATGTCCTCGGTTTGCAGACCATTCCAAACGGTCTGCTTTTGCATTTAGGGGTACATGTTTGTAGGTCCGCGATTAACATCACTGTAATAAGTCCTCAGTTGTAGGGTAATATACGAATGAGTCTGCGGTTAACCAGATTCCTACTTACACACAGGTCCTCGGTTATGTGGTAAAATTCTGGAGGGTAAAACATGCCCTCGATTTCCACCATAGACGCGTATGTGTGTGTGTGTGTGTGTGCGCGCGTGCGTGTGTGTGCTTGTGTTTTTGTTTTTGTTTTTGTTTTTTTGTTGGGTTTTTTTTGTTTTTTTGATATCACATTATCTCTTTGTTCATGTTTTTTGAACAGGTTGACAGAATTTGATGACCAAGTCCACTGGGTGAGAGAGGGCATGGCAAGGGTCATCCCAGTGCCTCTCCTCTCCCTCTTCACTGGGTCTGAGCTGGAGACTATGGTATGACCTCATGACCTTATGACCTTTGTAGAGAGAGAGAAGAGATGCATGAAGAATGATGGAGATAATGAGATGGAGAGAGAAAAAAATAGAACAAAAAAATACTGAGAAAATGGAAGAAAATGAGAGACTTAAAGGAGAGAAGCAGACCTGGAAGTACATATCCATAAGACTGTCCAAGGCTACCACCCATGTCATCCATATGTTTGATATGTGTAGATTGAAGGAAAAAAAAAAGAGGAAGAGAAAATATTGTGTACAATGGGAGAGTGAACATATATCGCTGCGAAATGCATGAAAACACATCATTATTATAAAATTATTGAATGGGAAAAATGGAGTAAAAAAAAATAACAGTTCATCTGAGATGAACTATCCATGAAGTCTGATACTCTTACAGAGAGTGTCTGTCAAACACTTCTAAAAAGGAAAGGGAAAAGGGCCAGATTTGTCATAATTCTTTCTGTTTTCATAATCTTTGTGACATTCTTTCTTTTAGAGTTACTTTCATGTGATTTGACTGATGTTTTGAAATCAACTGTCATGTTTTGTATCAAAAGACAATGTTCTTTTTTAAAAGGAGGAGAAAAAAAAGAAATAAAACAAAAACAATGTGTTCTCCCTGCTGCCTGTTAGGTCTGTGGTAGCCCAGATATTCCCCTGGACCTCCTGAAGTCGGTGGCAACCTACAAGGGGATTGACGCCTCAGCCCCGCTGGTTACGTGGTTCTGGGAGATCATGGAGGACTTCACCAACAACGAGCGCTCCCTCTTTCTGCGCTTCGTCTGGGGACGCACCCGCCTGCCGCGCACCATCGCCGACTTCCGCGGACGAGACTTTGTTCTACAGGTCAGTGTCCCCCAACCAAAGTCTCTTTGATACTTTTCCATTTGAGATGGTGTGCCTTTGTTTATTCATATAAAAAGCAAACATGCACCCTATTCTCTTAGCCTTTGCTTTCACGGGCCAGATTTATGTAGTTTGATTCATTTGAAAGGCAAACTTGCGAATTTCTTTTTGACCTCATTTTGGGCGCCAGTTTTAATAGGGAAAGAAAATAGAGACTGAAATTAGTCTGATTTTTAAAAGCTTTTGCTGCTTGTCCAAGGGTGGGAAAGTGTCACAAAATGACAAAGAGACTGGCAGTCCCTCAAGTGTTTGTGAGATGAGTCATATGGTAAAAGTGGAAATTTTTGTGCGACCAGAAACGCGAATGTAAAAGCCAAGACTATTTTTACTTGTTTATGTAACGCTATTTACTGCTTTGATTCCGTGGAATTAAAAACAAATGAAATTCGTCTTACCCCACCAAGCGTGAAAAATTGCTTGCGCAAAACTTTTCACTTTTACAATGATATTGATTATTTCAGTTTATGAAACAACTGTTGAGGCTTTCTTTGCAGGGAAGTGATATGCCCACTTATCAGAATCCCACAAGTTCTGAAAAGATGTAAACGCTATTTTGTCAAGCGGAGATTTACATGTATTGATTACTAATGAAATAGACTCTTGGACACAGTCACTGTACATTCTGTAACTACATGTGCTGGTTGCTGTCTGTATTTCAAAGATATTAAGGAACTTTCAATCCTGAGAATCAAGATCTTTGTGATTTGTGGATGCACCACATAACACTTCCCTGTGTAATTCTTGCCTCCTGTGACGAACTGCTCAGGTTCTTGACAAGTACAACCCACCCGACAACTTCCTGCCGGAGTCCTACACCTGCTTCTTCCTTCTCAAGCTCCCCCGCTACTCCTGCCGCGAGGTGCTGCGCGAGAAGCTCAAGTACGCCATCTACTTCTGCAAGTCCATCGACACCGACGACTACGCCCGCATCGCGCTGACGGGCGAGGCCGCCGGGGGCGAGTCCTCCGAGGAGGACATCGAGGAGGACGAGCTGGATAGCATCGAGTTCGACTCCGAGGTGGTGGAGCTGTCGTGATGCTCTTTCCTCCATCCCCTCCGGGGAGAGGACGCGGGATAGCATCCTGCCATGGGGGCGCGAAACCGGCACTACTGGTGGTGACACAGCTGTGTTTGAAGTGCAGAGACCGGAAGAAGGGAAGAAAGTAACAAAGCCAAAACACTGATGTTCCTAGATTAGAAGATATCCTACTACGTAGCAAACACAATCCTGATTGACATGTAGCCGATGAGATGGTAGACATTCAAAATTTTCTATGCCAATGTTAGAGAAACACCTATGATAGATACAACATATCCATGATATTTTGTATTTCCTGCATGGATTGGGTTACGTGCACATTCACATGCTATTGTGTTGAAAGATGTCAAAAAAATACTGGACTGAATGAGCACGTGCATATCTGCAGTAGTTGACACATTCTCCGTGGCTGTCTTTTGACTTGAGGATAGTCAAAGTTCATGACAGATGTGATGCAGCTGACAGAAAAAGAATTTGATAAAGTCGCTTGCACATTTGAGATGCAGTTCAGGTTGTTATTAGCTTAATTCTGTTTCTAAGTCCCATTAGGGGCAGCCAGTGTTATGATCATACATGTATGGCTCTGTGCTGACAGAACCACACCTTAGTATTAGGTGTTTGGAAATGATGATGATTGCTTGCGTCTGTTTCGAGTAAATGCCTAATATGCTGAAGCCCACCCAAGTGTCGATTTGCTTTAGTGAGCGTGTTGTAGGGAAAGCTGTCAAAAATGTCTAATACATGTAGATGATTAATCAAGCAGTCAAAAGCAATGTGAGAATGTGACAGACTGTATCTAGTCGGCAAAACTACCAAAAATTGTTGTAAACTATAGCGTTTAAGGCTATTTATGCAGACATTGTAATATGGCAGCACTTTGTGAAAAAAGATAATTTACATAGACATTTTCTTTTACTCATGTGATTTCCAGAGCTGTATCCTTTTGTAAAGATAGACATGAGCAGGGCAGGAACTATAATGGTAGTTGATTCCAAGATGTTTTCCAGTAATCGCTGTATCGGGGCTTCAAACGTCGTTACAAGTCATACCTTCAAGATTTCACTTATTTTGTATGTTATTATCAAATGTGTAATGCTCATATGCACAATAATTGTCTGTTGCTGAAAGTGCAAGGATTGCTGCTGGAAAAGAGATTGTTTTATATTTCCGATGACATTTCTGTGATTTCGCCTATGTTTAAGACAAAGATTTGTGGGCGTGTGACTGCAAGGACAATGTGTAGGTACTTACAAAGAATGTAAACTTTTACTTGAGAAGAACTTGAGGTGCACATACTGTTTATGATATCTGTGAAGATATATAACACATATTTCACCATTAAAAACCATAATTCTGTGTTGCCAGAAAATTATTTCAGCAACTGAGAGAATTTAGAATGTGACGCGTCTGTGTGAATGGAGTGTTTGTAGTCTATATGCCAAACTGCTTACTTGGAATGTTTCATATTGATGATTACAGATGTGTTTCTTGTATATTAAAGTTACATTGATATCTCTGGTTTGTTCATGCACACGTTCACAGGCATTGTGATGCCAGTTATTTAGAAGATATGAGGATATTTTGTATGTTTTGGTTGCAAATTCAAATATGTACTATTTGTGTGTTAAACTATAAAGTGATAGGTCCATATTTGCCTTGTCTCAATCAAATGTCATACCATGAGCTATGTGTGAAGTTGTCATAATGCAGACATAAAGTGGTATCATTTTTGCAACGTAGTTTGAGATGATGGACTTGTAAGTACCTGAAGAGCAGGATATGTTTGCTATACGTAACCCACAGTGTTTTTCAGTCAATTGAGAATTTTCATAATAATGTGCATAATATCGATATTATTATATTGAGAGAAGCTGTGTTTCTTTATTTTCTTTAAGTGTGTGTACCTCAAAGGGAAAATGTACAGAAATTAGAGGGGGCTGTTCCTCTGTTGGCAAGATTCTTGTCAGTTCTAGTTTTAATCCATGTTCACCCGTAATAGTTTTAATAGTCAAGAGGTGAAATGTAGAGGAAGCAAGATTTTTGGGTGAAGCAGTCTCGAAAGCAACATCTGTATTTGTAGCATTGGACGTTAAATATATTTCCAATGTTTATGGTATGTTTCTTTGTGCGTCCTGACTTCTGCTGACAATTTTGTTATCTATATTGTGGAGTTACCCTATTTGCATAGTTGTATCTTTTTGATCATTGTCAACGGTAAAAATGTCTTATATGGTAAACTGTTGCCGTACCACGATTTGTGTGTGTGTGTGTGTGTGTGTAATGAAAAAGATGTTTGAAGGTTATTGGAGGAAATTAAAGAAGGAGAGGCCCTATTCCTTTCCATGTGCATAGATGTATTGAGAAATGATATGTATTTATTTCACCCCCCCCCCCCTTACTCACTGGCTTCGCTCTGAAGTGCACACAAAGTATAGTAAGATGACGTGTCAAAGTAATGAGACAATATGTATATAGATATATTCAGAAGATTTGATCATTGTTTTGTTTTGTTTTTCATAATATTCAATATCGCCAGAGTCATCTGCGAGTTTGTTAATCTTGTTGGGGAAATGAAAAAGTGTAATTGAGGTAGCGTAAAAATGTGCATTTTGCCAGGATCGCATGTTTTGAAGCAATTTTAATAGAGTCTATTATCAAAAAGAAGAAAAGAAAATTGTCAGGCTCTATTTAATGTGTATCAGAAGTGAGTTGTACTTGTTTTGAGAAATGATTGAACTTTGTGAAAAATATTTGTACATTGTAACCTTGAAGCAGATACCATCGCAATGTTTAATATGTGTGCATATGTGTGAATTAAAATGGCTTGATGATAGCTGCTCTAATATATGAAAAACAAAATTGTGTACAATGTGGTTTTTCTGTACTCATTGTGTGAAATATGAAACTTCGTAGATACCTTGATCTCCAGGCCTTATTTTTTTTTCTCCCTTTTTTTTGGGGGGGGGGGGGATTCAGAATTTGAACAATTCCTCATGTAAAACTGCCATGATAATCCATTTTAAGTCTTCGGTACATTTTCAGACAGCAACACATACAAAATATTAGCTATTTCCTCACCGTTAATTCTAATGTCATAGACCTCTTGTTTCCTATGAATAACCTTTCTCCATCTCACTTAGTTTGTTTTTCTTCATGCTAATTATTAGCTGTAAGTCATTTTTCCATGTAAATTACTACAGATGATTGTCTACAAATTTTCCCAGGCTAGTAGGAATAGAGTGCTTGTGTTGTCTCATTTGCTTGCACAGATGAGGAGAATATGTTTTGGTACATGTCACATTTTTCAGAAGTAACTTGTTGCAGTAGCATTCCTTTTGCAGCATTCACAACAGTAATTTGCCTCGAGCACACACCATCAATTTTGATTGCTAGAACAGTCCTAGTGTAGTTTCTGGTATGTTGTGGCCAATTAAAAATGTCCCAAGTAACATTTTTTTTTTTTTTGGGGGGGGGGGGGTTGGGGGGATGGGGGATGGGAAGGGGTGAACAAACAAAGAAATCCTGGAAATTTAGAGGTTTTAGGTGGGAATTTTTTTACGCAACCCGTCAAGATTTAATTGTTCAGTTTTTTACAAGACTCTTTTTTTTTCAGTCTGTATTGAACTGTTTGTTGAAATGTTGAAATGAAATCCTGGGGGGGGGTTCTTCTGTATTTGAGAGGTGGAGGATATCGACCACTAGTGTATCATGTAAACTGAGATCGGATGCAGCAGTTTCTAAATGAAACTCTCATTAGTTGCTTTATTGTTCCACTGTCAATTAAAAGAAAAAAAATCCTCTTCTCAAAAGTTATTTTTTTTCACTAACAAGAATACGGTCATAATTTTTCTTTACAATCTCACACAACCTTGACAACAACCACAAGGGATATCTCAGTGAGAGTTATGATAAACCGTTTCTGTAACGTATTCAAATGCTATGCATGCTTTGTTCACGTAAGTTGCCCTTAGCAACCACAAAGCTTGCTGGAGGCTTGACCTACCCAGCAACAAGTAATGGATGCTCAGTGAAGTCCTGCCCAAGAAACTTAATTGGAGAGAGCAGTCAAGTAAAATGGTTCGTGCTAGGCCATAGGAAAAGAAACATCCACAAATTTTTGATACCTCACAGAAACGGTCTGATGTGAACACGCTTCGAAGCACTAACCAAAATTTACAAACGCATAGATGAAGTGCCATAGAAATAACATTTTTCTTTGAAGCAAGAGCCATGGACGCTACACACATCCAAGTTGCCAGTGGCATCGCACTACTCGTACTGTATTCAAATTGGACAAAAATATATATCCATCTGTGTACATACACATCATGGTTAACACTCTTCTACTGAAAATTACAATTTGGTAAATGAGAATAAGTTTGAATTCAAATAAATTAATAAGAATGTAGTCAACTCATCACACAATGCATATTCCTATATGATTGATCTTATGCTGAATTCAATGTATTGTGATTTCAATGTCAGTCTTTATGATTATAAAATTTTTCCATGGCCAAACTGTGCAATTTTACCTCATGAAAGGAAATGGGTATGATTGTCATTATATACCTTCAATACAAAACTCATCATTACATTAACTTGAATATATCAATGAAAATTATTGCTACATTAACTTACCTAAAAATCATCATGTTATATTAACTTTAATACAAAATTCATTGTTATATTAACTTAAACATGAAAATCAAATAAGAGCAAAGCCTCTAATTTTGTGCAAATGATGTATGGAGGTGTTGTTTTTTTAAAATTTCAGAAACTTTAAAAAGATTGTGGCCTTTCTTGTACAATTTGTAAGTTATCGGTAGATAGATAGAAACAAGTTGTGTTACTTACAGGCAGATATAATAAATGTGAAAACATGCTGCTCTAGGTTGCTTGACAAGGCCATGTTACAGTATTAGAAACGAGCACTGAGCATTTCACCTAAATGAACATAGCAGTGAACAGTGTGCGCTTCAAGGTTTATTGCCTGTTTGAATGGATGCTCTTGTCTACTTTCCTTTTCGACACACTTGATTAGAATAAAAAATCATTTCCTTTTCTTGTTTCAATCTTATGCAAAAGTATTGGAGTCATGCTTCCATTGCAACTATGTTTGTTTGTTGTTTTGGCTGTTTATTTGTTTGTTTGTTTGTTTGTTTGTTTGTTTGTTTGTGTGTTTGTTTTGATTAGGTGAATAAAATAAAGAAAGAATTGACAATCAGAATTTTACACAGCAGTACTTTTGAAACTAGTCCAGAATATGTCCATACACCATTGCATAATGAGAATCATTTCTTCATCAGGATAGTTTTATAGTTCGTACTCTCCCAATGTTCAGAATTGTCCCTGAGAGAAGGGGAAACCTTGCAAAAGACGGGTTTCCCCCTCCAATTTCTATCCCTCATTCTCACTTTACTGCTGAAACAAATGTGAACTGTCAAACTTTCCTATGAATTGTTATAGAGTCTTGGAGACAAGTGGAAGATCAGGGTTTCCCATCCCCACCCCAACCAGGATTAGATATCTTACACTTTTAGCAGAAAGACTTTTGGGCATACATGGAGCTGTCCAGTCGGTCTGCACAGGCCTTCACACCACCTTAATGTACGTGAAGTTTTGGGCGTGGCCACTTCTTTGGTCTCAACTGGCCTTCACACCACCTTAATGTCCAAGAAGATTTGGGTGTGGCCACCCAGTTGGTCTCCACTGGCCTTCACACCACCTTAATGTCCAAAAAGATTTGGGCGTGGTCACCTAGTTGGTCGCCACTGGCCTTCACACCACCTCACTGTCCAAAAGGATTTGGGCATGGGCATCCACCTTGAGCACCCTGGGGATCTTGATCTGGTTGATGGAGGCCTGTGTGTTTGCTAGGAGGTGCTCACGAAGCTTCCGGAAAGTCCCCGACCGCATCAGGTGGACCCGGATGGGACTGATGCTGCCCTTCTCCCGAAAGGAGTTGTACACAAAGGAGCTCTCCCGGAGGTTCTGGTCCAACTGCAGATTGCAAGGTGGTGAATACAAACTTTAATATTACATTTACATTCCACTCTAGTACATGCCGTAAATAATTATTAAACAGCTGTCCATTATATCTATATCATATCAGCTCAACTACAATCAACAAAGCCCTACACTCTGGGTGCTAGAAAAACAAACAAACAAACAGACAATTCCTTGCAAGCATATCACACATTCAAAAATCTATTTTTAAAGGTCAGCATTTGTGAGATTTTAGGAAACAAAAAATATCATATGGAGTTTTTGGGGATTCTTTACAATTGTTTTTTCTGTAAGTAGTGGTGGGCTATACAGGGGGTAAAATGGGTGATGTTTCAAAATCCTTAGGGTCCCTGCTTATTTGAAGCAGCTTATCGTACTGAGCATTTTGACACCTTTCATTAAAGAATCGGGTGAAAAGTGAGATGGAGTCGGCCAAAAAACTGATTGGGGGGGCGCCAAATTCCTGTTGCGCGTCGATTAAAATACATGTATAGTGAAAAGATAATAAATTCACTATCTAAAGGAGTATGAAGATGATTTAAGGGTCCAGATATATGTTTTTGAGGTCAAGAAATTGATTGCAAATGTCAGAAATCTTTGATATACTGTAGTAAGCTTTCAAATTCTCAAATTTTGCTTTTTGTGGGGGGGGGGGGGGGGCATACAGCTAAGTTTCTGCCCATTTCTGGTATTTGAGTCACCCAATCCATGCACTTTGCCATCTTCCAAAATTTTGTAATTAAGATAATAAGTGGGGGCAACAGTAGATATAGGAAGGGTATGTTATGATCTTTCAAGCAATTCAAATTTTGAAAAATGAAAAATCTGTTAAAAACACTGCTTTCTCAACTGCAACAGTTACACTAGAAGTAGAACACCACATACCGGTGTAAAAAAAGTACTACATTTACGTTCCATTTGTTATCAAACTTGCATTTGCTTGCCATATTGATGTGATTATTCTCCTCTCTACTCAATAGAATGATTAGAACAGGGCATCAACAAAGTTATTACGTGGTAGTTGTCAAGCACAAATATCATGATACTCTTTCGAGGTCCCATGGTCCCATGCTGTTGCATGGTATAATTTGCAGGACACTTAATACAGTCTGTATGTCGTGTCGCTTTGGGTATCTCCAACGTAACCTATTATCAGGATCACAACACTTTTATAAAAGCTGTTCTACTACACGTGTACATGTACAAATGTGCTCTTTCCATTGTCAGTTTGGCATATGCTGAGGTACCACTGTCTGACATTATTTACATCCCTAATAAGGGCACAAGGTTCATTGACCGCAATATCTTGTTCAGCAGTGCCACTTGCAACTTTTGACTTTGAAGGTGCTGGTTTAACCCCAGTAATGTTCAAGATCAGTTGCAAATGTCCTCTTCCATGGGCATTTCCAGCAATGTACTGATTGTGGCTGACTCTGAAGTATTGTACGAATGACGGTCAGACTATTTTCAGGTCTGTCACTGGAATCTGCTTAAGGTTGTAGCAGTGGGATTGTGCTTGGCAGGGGCGGATCCAGGGAGGACCGCAACCGGCGCACGCCCCCCCCCCCTTATTTTTTGTTGAAACAAAAGAAATAAAAAGAAAAAAATGAGGGGAGGGGTGCGTGCGCCCCCCTTTAATTTTGTAAACACGCCCCCTCTTTTACGGAATTCCTGGATCCGCCCCTGCTTGGAAATGAGAAGTGTTCCCACAACTGTATGACATTCCAGTTCGAATACGGATGCGGATCTTGCTGCCAGCTTGTCAAACTTTGCAAGATCTCTTTTGTTAGTTTGTAGACCTTCAAGCTCCTCATCATTGAGGGTATCGAGAGATGTTGCGTGCGGTGTAAGATAAAACTGTGCCCCAAATCTGTTTTTGCCACCTTGTTGCAATGCAACACTGATGCAGCATTTGTATGGTACAGTCCTGTACACACATGCATTGAGAGATGTTTCTCAACAGCTAAGGTTCTTCTGGTTGAAATAACTAGAATGTCACATGACACCCTGAGAGAGTATTCATTTTCTGAACTGCTAGATCTCTGTGAAGTTGTGGAAGAATTTGAACAGGTTCTACTTGAGTTACCTTCTCCATGTTGTGAAACTGCACTTGGCATACAAGTACACTGTAGGGAAACTACATGTATTAAAGTCTACAGAATTTGGTTACTGCAACAGATTCTTCAGTGTGGTGATACTTTGAAACAGAATCTGTCATCAGCTTCTGAAAGCATGTGTAGTTGTTCAACCTACAACCTGTACAACCTTGTGATGTTCTGCCTATTTTCTATGGCATGTGATAATGGATGAAGACGAAAAGATAGTCCACTGCTGAAACTCTGCTGAAGTTAACAAGGAATGTCCACACTCCCTTTGATATTAACATGAAAAGTAATGTTGAATTATTTTCTAGCTTTACAACTTGTGATCATAATTTGCAGTCTACACATTTGAGATAGGTCATTCATGGACAGAAAATAAAATGAAATTTAGAGTCTACCCCACCACTACCCCCCCCCCCCCAAAAAAAGTGAAAATTTGGATGCTTTCTATAGCAAATTAGGGCTTTAAAACACATTTGCAATCAGTTTCTTGATCTAAATTCTACTGTTGTTTATATCTTCAGTATCATCAAATTTATAAATCTGTGACAACAATTCGAAGATGACAAAGTGCACATTGGGTGACTGGAATGCCAGAAATGGGCCGAAACTTAGCCCTATGCCCCCCTCCCCCCCAAAAAAAACCAAAAAACAAAACACAATTTGAGAATTTGAATGCTTTCTATAGTATATTAAGGGTTTCTGACATTTGCAACCAATTTCTTGACCTCAAAAACATATATCTAGACACTTAAATCATCTTCATACTCCTTTGGATAGTGAATTTATTATTTTTTCACTACATTTTAACTGCCGCTCGACAGGAATTTAGCGCCACCCCCCCCCCCATTAAGTTTTTTGGCCGACTCCATCTCATTTTTCATCCGATTTCTTAATGAAAGGTGTCAAAATGCTCAGTACAATAAGCTGCTTCAAATAAGCAGGGACCCTAAGGATTTTGAAACATCACCCATTTATAGCCCACCACTAATGTAAGTAAACATATTTCACATAAGATTGGAAAGTAGATCGACTGACACAACAAAACTGACCAGAAACTATTCAAAGTTGATCAATCATTTTCAATATGAAAATATTCATTGATAATGCTTATAATGTTAAAAGAGTGAATCTTTTGCATTGACAGTTTTCATACAAGACGTAATAACGTTCTATTTCAATCTGTACTAGAGGACTTTTGCTCTCAAATAAAAACAAACAAACAAACAAACAGACTTTTATGACTAAAGGACAACAGGTTTGGATTTTTTTCTTTGTAGTGTATTCCAGTCGACATCACATGAAAGACTGAAAAGATATTTTTTCCTGCAGTTCTAACCAAAGTATACATAACTTCATGCTCAAAAAAAGAAAAAGAAAAAATGTAATCACGTTTCTCACATTCTTTCACTTGTGATCAAGAAACAAGTGTCTGAAAATGATGGAAGAAACAGCTTCTTTTGGGACAGAATATACCAGGTATTTAAATCTTACCAAAGTCAGATCACTGGACGATGGGGTTCTTCCTTCCAGCTCAAGAAAGACTTCATAGTGGGGGCATTTGTCGGAAGCTGGGTTGGAACCAAAAGAGAAAATAGTATCATTTGAATAATATATTCCATGTATGATGTCATATATCACATTTGATTAATTTGATTAATGAAATATAGGAAGATATTTTGTAAAATGCAGGGTATGTGCTATTTGTCCAATGAAGTTTAGATGGAAATTTATTTTTGTCCCCTTGTTCACTTGAAGAGGGTATGTGTCCTGAATGTGAATAGGCATGATGTGAATAGGCATGATGGGATGCACCACGCTAATTTCTTGCGGCAAATGCACATTATCAAATAGCCCGCTACTTCTTCATCGGGTTATGATACGATATGGATTATAGGGATGAATACTGATCCCCACTGATTGCCAATTACTCCTGGGACCTCTGAATGAAGCGAGCCAGCAGATGTGGTGATTGGCTATGAAAACACACCAGAGGTGAACGACTTACCCCCAAGTCCTAGGAGAGGGCTCTCCATGGTGGTATAGTCGCTGAGGGTGACCCCACCCCAGTCGCCGATCGTCTTCTGTATCGTCTGGTACATGACATCCTCCGACATTTTCTCCCCTCGCAGATTCAAGAGTTGGCCTTGTCTGTGAATGAGAGGAAAACGGGATCACATCACGGCGAAAAGTCCCTCTCTAATCCTATGAGTTAGGGCACTGAAGAGTATGAAAATTATCGCGTAGATTCAAAGGTCCATAATGTGAAAATTATGTTGTACTTGTTGTTTTCCTCTCTTCTAATTTGAAAACACTACACATCAGTAATTATCTTTATAAACATACATACATTTTCTTATTTCATACACAATTTTTACATAGCTAAAATGGTTTTCATAAAGCATGTGCAGCAAAACCATTTCCATTTCAAACAAATTGCAGCTCATTATTTGATGAGGTCAAGAACTTCTGGCCAATTTTACTTTTTTTTTGAGGATACATCCATCCCTAACCAAAACACATAACAGAATTAACTTTTTTACAACTGGAATAAAAAGATTTGTCATATCAAATACTTAATTTTATCTTTCCTATGTTCTAGTTGCAATTGAAAAAAAAAAATCATTATGTTTATCTGATGGACTTTGTCACTGATAGGCAAATAAGCCTATGCTGTTTAAGATCTTTGAACTATGATGCTTCATTGATAAGCAATTGGTCTTGTCACAGTAAGCTATGCTCGTGCCGCAAACCTACCCATATAAATGCTCATCTGAATTCCAGATTTTGCCCTTTGCACAATGAAATACGTGGCAGAAATCAGAGTCGACACAAGTTGACGCAACCTTGACGTAAACTTCAGGCACAAATCAGATTCGACACAAGTTGATGTAAACTCCTCTGTCTAAGTGTACATATGCAGGGTTTCAAACTGTACATTGTGATGGGTTTTACACAAACACGGCTATAACATCATAACTACCTGTATAGAAACTCCACTACAGGAGCCTTGTTGTAGAAGTCTGTCACTCGCACCACGTCTCCAAAACGGTAGCGATAGAAGCCGCTCATGTTGGTCAGCACCAGCTCGTAGGTGGCGCCCTTCTCTACCTCGTTCATCAGCAGCGTGGAGGGTTGGTCTTCGTCACTGTCATGGATAAGACAACGACGAAAATCATGCCAACAGAGATGGAAAACACACACATACCATTGTAGTATATACTGTATACACAAAGTGTATTGTTGTTCATGTGTTTCTTCATGTGTTACAAACAATAAATGTACAATGACAGCCTTGAGAAATGCAACCTACAATAACATCAACAAGAGTACTGTATACGCCGAATATTTCACGAGTCAGGTGCTATTCGCGAAATTAAAGACACGCGAAAATATTGACTCTGATCAAGCTATGAATGTGACGTACACTTATACATTTCTCCATTCGGTACAGGACTACACAATCGCGAATTTAACCACTCGTGAAATCGTCGGGAAGTTCCGATTCGCGAAAATTTAGACTCGCCAAATATATGGCGTATACAGTAATCGGACTGAAGTAAAAAAAAAGTCTGTACACAGTGACTGGGATGCCTCTGTCTTTTAACACAATCTCTGTGGACTTTTTGATGACATTCACTGGTCTTGACAATCTCGACCTTAACCCATTGAGGACGGACTGATCTTGCTACAACACACATTTCCCATAGACACTTGCCGGAGTATACTTGGGACTCGTCCTCAATGGGTTAAGGAATTACTTTCAAAAACTAAACATGCATTTCCCTAACACCAAATGACATCCTTGGATAATATCTTGGTAGGAATTTAGATAGCTAGCAAGAGATTTTACAAAAAAAAAGAACAAACTGAAATATCACATATATTTTTCATTGTTTGAAAACTGGAAACGATGACATATGACATACACTGTACTGTATATGTCGTTTATTTCCCAAAGTGTGACTTGCATGCCAACTTTATAAACAAGAACCACAGTGACAGGATAAGAACTAATGGAGTCAAAAGGGGCCTGAGCTTTTGATCGCAGAATCTTTGTCACAGGCAAAATGACAAACAGGCAGGGAGAGCAATCACATAATAAGGACTACACACAACAAGAACATTGAGTGGAGGGCTAGGGACACGGAACAAAGAAAACAAAAGGGGATGGTTGGAGGTATTGGGCAAGGAACCCAACAGGTAAAGGGAGGGGGATTAAAGCAGGAGGGTGGACAGACAAAAGGCAGAGGAGGGTCAAAGATGATCCCAAGGATCATAGGGGGCTACCTGTGAAGGATAAAGATGAATAGGGAGGAATCATTAACATATCCCTCCATTGTTCCTTTTTCTTGTTTGATGTTGCCTCCCTATTTGTCCTTATCCTCCAAGAGGTTGCCCCCTATGATCCTTGGGATCACTGACCCTCCTCTGCCTTTTGTCTGTCCACTCTCCTGCTTTAATCCCCCTCCCTTATTAAGACTGTTGGGCTCCTTGCCCATGACTTCCAATCCATCCCTTTTGTTTCTTTGTTCAGTGTCCCTTGCCCTTCCTGGACTGTTCTTGTTGTGTGTAGTCCTTATTATGTGATTGCTCTCCCTGCCTGCTTGTCATTTTGCCTCTGATGAAGATTCTGCTAGGATCAAAAGCTCAGGCCCTTTTTGACTCAATTTTACTCCATTGGCTCACCACTACTTGATAAGCAGTCTTCAGCATTTTTTAAGCTACATTTAGGATGAGAACTAAGTACAATTCCTTTTCAGAAGAAAACTTTGTGCTATCCCAGCTTGGACATGATATACAGCACATTTGTGATACAGGATGCAACATTCTCACATCTCGATAATTTTTCAAAAGTCAATGATGACTTGCAAAGTTTACCAAAATGACAAAGTATACCACATATACAGTATCTAATGTCATAACTATAATTCTGTTGCACACTTTTTTCTCATTCTTGCTGCCACTTCTGTCTTACCTGTGTTCGATGGGGATGAACTCACAGAACATACTCCTGGGTACCAAGAGGTATCTCCTCTCGTCATCATGGGGCCAAATATTGATGCCTATCAGGCCCTCACTGGCAGCATACAGGCAGGAGTAGATGGGTACACCTGAGGGGAAATTTGAGGGAAAACAAAGTTTTGAATGATCATTTACTAAACCACAGTGGCAAATATATCACTTCGTCGGTTGAGAATGATAATAGCATTAAGTTTCCACTAAACTCATAGTGTTTGAGACAACTTAATGCCCTTCTCATTATCTATTAATATATCTATCAAACCATCTACATTTTTGTATCTGTCTGTCTGTCTGTCTATCTATCAATCTATTTATCTATCAATCCATAAATATACAAATCAATCAATCATTCAATCAATCAATCAATCAATCAAACAACCAACCAACCAATCGACCAATCATTCAATCAATTAATCTATACATCTATCAATCAATTTATCTATCTGTAATACCCATATCTCTCTTTCTATCTATTCATCTATCTACCCATCTATCTATCTATTGATGAAAGTATCTTTCTATATATCTATCCATCTACCTATCAATCAATT
The DNA here is from genome assembly GCF_040938485.1 of Diadema antillarum. Taxonomy (NCBI): domain Eukaryota; kingdom Metazoa; phylum Echinodermata; class Echinoidea; order Diadematoida; family Diadematidae; genus Diadema; species Diadema antillarum. The sequence goes on from NW_027271284.1 coordinate 947,471, forward strand.
TAATCTGTCTATATACATGTATATCTCTTTCTATATGTATCTATCTCTCTATCTCTCTATCTATCATCTATCTATCTATCTATCTATCTATCTATTTATCTATCTATTTATCTATCTATCTATCTATCTATCTATCTATCTATCTATCTATCTATCTATCTATCTATCTCTCACCTTTGGTATACTTTTCTCTCAACATTTTGCCATAGATCTGAAATGCTCCTGAGTCCACAGCAAGGATCACCTGAACATTGGGCCAGATTCTCCTGGCGATGCCATCAAACCCTTTCTCAAACTCCTCCCTCAGTTCATTGGCCCTCTTTGGGTCTGCCTTAAGTATGGCATTCAACTTCTCTCGGATTTCTTCTGGAATGTCCAATTTGGGATTGACTTCTCCCACCTCAATGTCCGTCACTAACTGCTTCCAGTTCTCTTCGAGCTCCACGAAGGCGTTGTGAATAAGAGGAACAAAGTTTGCCTCGATTGCGCCGATGTCGCGGTCCGCCAGGGCAAAGAGGAGGTGAGCGTACAGAGCTTCCCTCTCAGTCGTGATGTCGAACGCTGGCATTGGTGTGCTGTACATGTCGATGAAATGCTGTGACGCTTTGGGCGTGGCCGAGTTTGGCCCGATGGGAACACCGCCCCGCGACTCGCGCGGCTTGGGGTTGTAGAAGATCTTGAGGGTTTTCCGCAGGTGCTTCGTCTCTGGGATCTCGCGGCGCAGGTAGTCCAGACACACAGTGACGCCGTTGAGCAAGAAGTACTTCGTCTGTGCTTTGATCATGGGCACTAGATTATGGTGACCTGAAGTACCCGAGGTCACCGCCAAGATGATGGGGTCGTCCTTTGTCAGAACTTTCTGGGTGCCGTTGGCGATCTGCTGGACGAATGGCTTGTAGTGATCAGCACGTGTCAGCGGATGCTTCTGACAGTATTCATCGGGTGATTTGATCTCACTGAAGTGAAACTGCTTGCCGTAGATGGTATCACTGGCAGATTGGAGACGAGAGAGCAATATCTCTTGTTGGACCTACAGCCAAATTTGAAAGGAAATTTGATTGTCAATTCCACCTTTTATGTACAAAGACATTAAACTATCAAACATGAAAAAATACATTCACCTATCAAATGAAAAAAAGAAACACACACTAATCAATTCAAATTTTAATAGTTCCTTAACTTCTGTCACACATCATGCAATCAATTAGAGCATTTCATCCCATTTTCACATCTCAAACTTACCCAATTTTCAAAAAGTCAATGAGTGGACTGAAAGTACAGTCATTCACACAAACTTCAAAATGAGTAGATTGCAATGACACAAACATCTAGGGGCAATTCCGCGGTTAGTAACGTTACATTTGAACAAATTTAGATATTTGTTTTTACTACTAAATTACAATTTATTCATTTTAAGTCAAAATTATGTCAAAATCATGTTCATCCCTCCCAGGTTTATGATACAGAAAAGAATGAATGCAATCCAAGAAATATTAGAATTGCTATGGCAACTAAAAGGGCTGGTTAGTAACGTTACGAAAAAAGGACATGACAAAAAAATCAAGAACTTGTAACAAAAAGTGTGCAAAAATTCAAGTTACCGGTACTTCAAACAAAGTGTTGCATAAATTTCAATTATTGCATCATGACAAATGTTTACACAATGTTTTTTAGCAGTTCAACCAATAATTTCTTAGCTAGACCCCCAAAAGCATGGTTAGTAACGTTACGGTTAGTAACGTTACATTTGTCCGGAGTAATTCCGCAGGTCATTTCACCCTTTTGTAATTGACAAAATGTCACATGACTTCTGGAGTATTTAAATGTATTTATCTTTTACCCTTTAGCAAAACTTTGAGGAAAATATTTCAAAGGAACCCACTGTAATTTGCATTTAAGTGAATTTTAGCATCCCCAGTCCCACATGTACATTTTAAATGATGGTTTTAGATCTCGCGAAATCAATAAATACGAAAAATAAAATCTACTGAATTTGAAAGACCTTAATGATTGGTGAACATCCATGGCATTAGTTGATACCTAGATTAAAGAGTAAGGTAAAGAGGCCCATTTCTTTTATCCATGTCATGTCCACCTAACTGCGGAATTGCCCCTAGAGATTTTCAAACACTCACTTTCCGATGCCATAAAGCAGCTCCTTGGTAACCCAAAAAGGCTTCCATATCAGAAACATATTTCTAAGTATATATACTATGTACAGAATTTAGAATATCTCTGCACTATATCCATGTAGCTTTCCTCAAGTGTCTAGCAATTCTTGACTGTCTGTAAAATAATCAGAGCATACAGCTCCATGAAGTGATGATGAAAGCAAACCTCTTGACATTGCTTTGAGTCAGCATCGAGCGCCTTGCTCATCCTCCGGCCTACAAACTCGAAGACCTTGTTCACAGCGTACTGCTTTGCCGCCGACTCCGGAGTGTGACTCTCGGCTTTCTTCAGCCTCTTGAAGTCGTAGCCAATGGCGGCTACAGCAGTGCAGCCAGCAACTACTGGCACACCCAGTCCTGGTAAAAACAACAAAACAAAACAAAAACAAAAACAAAAAAAAGCAACAAACGTGAATAAATGAGTCAAGGAATCAGGCACTGTTGTCAAACACAGAGCTGCAAACTTTCTATGCAATAAGAGCATGAGACTCACGCAATTAACCACATTTTAACTGTCTCACTCAGAAGAAAGAATTCTAAGATGAACCCTGAAAACAGAAAGAAAAAAAAAGTAAAAAAAGAAATGAAGAAATGTCTCCCAAATCCCTGAAAAACCAAACATTGATTAAAGTATGCACCAGTGTGTACTATTTAAATGCAAAACTGTCAAAGCTTCCTACAGTGGAAAGAAGGGGGGGGGGGAGGGGAGACAAGCCCCTTCCACAACATCCCCACCCTCCCCCCCCCCCCCCCTCCTCCCCACCATCTCTTTGATCCTTTGTATTTGGTCACTCACTCCAAGTGTCTCACTCCAAACCCTCACTCATGGTTGCATGGCAGCCCTGCCAATAATACCTCTCATACTATATTTCAATGAACTTGTACAATGATTACCGGTATTTCACATATTGCACAGAAATGACAGCAAACATCATTGGCTATCTATGGCAACAATTGGTAATTACCGGTACTACAAAATAATCATTTCATGTGCTGTTCGTTTTGTACTCTCCTTCCTAATAAAAGTAAACAATGTCAATGTTGTTCATAGGCATTTACAATTCATCCAATTCATATCGCTAGAAAGGAAACTCTATCTCTTCACAAAGGCGACAGTGCTACAAAACTACCCGTCAGCAATTTGAGAAAGGTTGCCCAGTGCGCCCACCTATATATATTTTTTACATTGATAGAAATTACAATTTTCTGAAGAGTATTTTGCAAATAAAAGGGGCGAGAGTGGGACTGTGTAGAACCACACATTAAGAGTTGTCATTGAGGTCTTAGTCATATGAAAGTGGAATAACACTAGAATGTGGACCATGCTGCATGCATATTCCAAGCTTTTCTCTTCACCTATTGTCTTTTCCTAACAATTGCTATGAATGCACACATACTGGAGACACTTTCTATACGCAGCCAGTGCAGATAAGAACTAACAAACATTTAACATATTCCTCCACTTCCAGTATTAAGATTAGTTCAAGAATAAAAATTGAGATCAGCTTTGATTAAACGTGCTGAAAGTAAAACCTTAACCGCAGCAGCGACCCCAATACGTACAGCGCCCCGCGCCGGGGTTAGTAAAAACTAGGCTGTATTGGGTGCAGCCTAGTGCTTTTCGTCAGTCAGCGCGTCGCGCAAGAACTGGGACTTCTTCCCTCTTCTTCTTCTTCTGATTAAGTCTGCCTCCTTCAACAGAATGAAGATTCTTGCAGACTGGTGCTATTTACATTATAATACAATTTATTTACAGATATTTACAAGCACAAAGAAAATATGACGAAAATAACTAGCCACTGTGATCAACCGTAAGACGGTTTCGAAATGATCCCACAGATGGCGCTGAAACAATTTCTGAAGACAGGGAATTCCAGTTCCTTACAGTTCTTGGGAAGAACGAATGGCGATGCGATTCAGTTCTCGAATATGGTACCTGATAGGAGTGTGGTTGCGAGGCTCTCGTCAACTGAGTAGCCTGTTTGATAATATAGTCCTGTGCTGAAAGAGGGGCAAGATTATTGTGTATTTTGTACATCATAATTAGCCTGTCATTTTCTCTGCGCTGTTCCAGAGTGGTCCAATTAAGTTCTTGTAGCATTTTGGCGACACTCGAGGTGTTATGATAGCGATTTAAAGTGAATCAAGCAGCTCTTCTCTGGACCATTTCCACTTGGTGAATTAGGTTCTTGGTAGATGGATCCCAAACTGTGGAAGCATACTCAACAATTGGTCGAACCAACGTTTTGTAAGCTGTGGCTTAACATCAGAAGATTTTATGCGAAGATTGCGTCTTAGAAATGCAAGCACGTTATTTGCTTTATTGACAGTATTGTTGATGTGTTGGGTCCACTTCAAATCAGAAGTGATGGTTACACCCAAGTACTTCACGGATTTAACAGATTCAAGAGGGGCGTTATTTAGATGATACACGTGTTGCACCTTTCTTCTTTTCCTGGATATTGTCAAAACCTTACACTTATCTGTGTTCAAATCCATCACGGCATCATCCATTTTTTCGCCCAGTCACCAATTTTGTTTAAGTCATCTTGAAGATTTTGCGTATGATGTTGATTGTCGATGGTCATGTAGGAAATTGCATCATCGGCAAAAAAAGGCGAACCTTTGACGCGAGACCATCAGGCAAGTCATCGATGTAAAGTAGAAAGAGGCAAGGCCCAAGAACCGACCCTTGAGGCACCCTAACTGCGACCAGCCCCAACACACAGAGCGGCGGGTCTCCGGGGCTAGAGGCACCCCAGATCCCACCGCTATTGGAGAAGATTTAACACCATCCAAACATTCCCTTTCACTTCGTGTTACTTTTAAGTTATAAACACATGAAATACTCACCAATTGCAACTATTCGCAAAATCCCCATCTTCCTATCACATAATCAGTAACGAATTAAAAAACGACGACGCCTTCTCTTCTGTTACCGACACGCGTACAGCGTGACACGACAACTGCATACGCGGAGCTAGCTGGCTGTGCATGGCCAGGGCGCCGGGGGAGTTTCGGCTGCACGTCCCATCATAATCCCGTTCGCGTTTTTTTTAAAGACGGCACAGATTGGGGCATGGCGCGTGTTAAACCTATGGGAAAAACGTTGGGTTAGGGTTAGGGTTAGGGTTAGGATTAGGGTTTGATGGTTAGGGTTAGGATTAGGATTAGGGTTAGGTTTAGGGATAGGGTCCCCGATAGATTTTTAGTTTCCCCAATCTGTGCCGTCTAAAAAAATGCGTTCCAGCTCAGTCTTATTATTGTAATGTAACACGTCGTAGTCTTAGTGCAAGACACATGACTCACATCATAATGTTTACATCGATGCTTACAAAAGAACTATTCACTTCGGGGCTGCACCACAGAACTCCGTTCTGTGGGCTGCACCCCTCAGTGAATACAGTAGCTCTTTTGGAGTCACCTCTGCCCACAGTTTTAACAAGAAACTCTCAAGGCCAAGTATATTCGTATACTATATGTGTCAGATATACAAGGCCTATGTTTACATGTGACCCATTACATGGATAAACGCAGATGGACCATCATGTCAAGACTGATGGGCCCACTATCAGGGGCGGATCCAGTGAATCCAGTAAAGGGGGCGGGGTGCAATTAAGAAAATATTTCTGGTGCCACTTCCGGGTTTAATGAGCTGACAAGCAAAAACAAACGACAAAAAAAAAAAAAAAATTGGCGTCTTGTTGCTAAATTTGAACCATATAACTTTCGTGTTTTTTTTCTTTATCTGCAATAACAGTGCTTTATTAAGACAAAACAAAATGAATGTGACTTTTGTGACTCACAATAATTTGAGTCTTTTGTTTTGTGTTTGTTTCGTTTTTCTTTTGAGAAAACAAAAATGTACTGAGTCGATTGAGAAGACGATTCATGTTGCAAGTCGTCTGCGCGAGCGTATAGGTCTGCATTGGGAATTGAAAGGGGGCTTATAGGAAAAAATGCCTTTAGATAAGATTTTCAAAAGTGATATATAGATATCAAACTCGCAAGTTTCAGAGCAAATTACAATATATCGGGCAATTATCACAACATTGTAAAATTGCACCACAAATTATGGAGATAGTCAACGAAATGTAGTAAAATGTTCACTTCACTATATATATACCCTAAATTATATTCCTCCAAGTTTAATTTTGATTTTTCTTAGTGTGGAATGCGGTATAGGCCGAGCAGACCCTGTGAAAGAACAGACATATTTTGCAAATATGGCTGAACGGGCAATCCCCCGTTTCTTCTGTACCTATATATATGCAACTTGTAATGTGTGTATTTTTTATCTGAAGACGGAAATAAAAACAAACAAACAACAAGGCATGTATATACCTATGATGGGGTGAACCCCTCGAACAGAAACAAAAATAAGAATCTCAAGGTGAAAACTTCTTCCCAAATCTCCAAATGCAACAAAAGAGTACTCTCTTTGAGTTTAAATGAATGAATAGACAGATAGATAGATAGATAGATAGATCAATAGATAGAGATAGATAGATAGAATGATAGATAGATAGATAGATAGATAGATAGATAGATAGATATAGATAGATAGATAGATAGATAGATAGATAGATAGACAGATAGATAGATAGAAAGAGATAGATAGATAGATAGATAGACAGATAGATAGATAGATAAATAAATAAATAGATGAAATAGATAGATAGAGAGATAGATAGATAGAGCTTTGAGTTTAAATGAATGAATAGACAGATAGATAAATAGATAGATAGATATAGATAGAGCTTTGAGTTTAAATGAATGAATAGACAGATAGATAAATAGATAGATAGATAAATAGATGAAATAGATAGATATAGATAGAGCAATTATAAGCGCGAAGGAGTCAAAGATTTCTCTTCATGGCTGACACATTGTGTGAAACCGAATTATCAAAGGAAAAATATACTTCATTTTAACGTTATAAAAAGTATACCCCTCCACTGAGACCTCTGAGAGTCGCTCCATTCCCTCTTGCAGAAAGATAGGGCCTATACTGTGACCCCCACCACCCACCCCCCCCCCCCCCAAAAAAAATCCTTGTCATGGGCTGACATGGATTCAGAACGGACCCCAAATCTCGGGAAAACGAGAGGCAACTATGAAAGGAAGTATGCGGTGACAAAGGCGCAGATTATTGGTCCTTGTTCTATAGGCCTCTGGTATACTTTGACGTCATGCCCGATGCAGACCATTATTATATATCACTATAAATGCCGAGTGGCAGATGCATTGTTATAATATTACCATAAACGTATAAAAGCATGAATAGGTCTAACTGAAGTTTGCGAAAACGCATGTCCGTTTTAGAAACATTATAAATAGATTCGTGACATATTGTGCTCTGGAATATTGCACATAATGTTCCATTTAGGCCCTACAAAGAAGAATTTAAAAAACAGCTGTTTTGGTCTCATCCAAAAACTGGACAGTTTTGGAATTGCCCAAGTCTATTTACAAGTATTTTAGGGCCCACTGAGAAGAGATTGGAACAGAGTGCACAAATATTGTGTCCCAGTATACAAAACAAATTCTTGGAGCCATTATTGCAGAAAGCGCGCTTAAAAAAAAAAAAAAAAGGAAAAGAAGATGAAAAAAAAAGAAGCAATTGAAAAATGTTATATATGCTCCAGGCTTTTTTAAGACTACGACAAGATAAAGTATTTCGTTTTTAGTACGCAAATTGCATTCATAAGATGTAAATTTGAAAAGTTGAATGCAAGAACAGACTATGATCCATATCTATGATTTTTAGATATTTGAGATCTATAAAGCTTGCTGGAAAACCAAAGAAACAAATATCTTTGGAGAAAAAAAAATCTCTTGTTATGTATTATTGTATATGAGTGCAGTATTCTTGAAAATAATTTATTTTTCTCTATTTGACGATAACCTCACTGGTGAAGAAAAAAATGAAAATCGCGTTAATCTGTTTTTTGCATTCAATTTTTTTCTATCAATGATATACACTAGAACTCAATAGGTGTGTCTATGTGTGTGTCTGTATTTGCGTGTGCCAGTGTGTGTGACATGCGTGTGTATCGCGGGGTTACATTGTTGTGAAACATGGAGTATAATTCATACGCATAATGGGGCTTGGGGTTCGGGATTTGGGGTTTGTGTTTTTAGCTGATGGACCAATGGCGAAGAATAGGTGGTATTCCCTAGCCAACTGCAAGCATCTCAAAGTGATGGGATTGAGCTTTATAGTATAACTTGATCTGGTGTGAATTATTGTCTCATGAGTTGATTTTAAAATCTCATAATAAACACGCGGAGAAGAAATGGGAAAAGATATGAAAAGAGATTCCTTTTAATCTTTATATTTAGCAAAGTGATTACAAATACTACATTATTTCATTAGCGACATTTCTGTCGATTTACTTTGTCTCAAAATGTGTGGAAGATAATATGCTTACAAAAGGCCTATTATATGAGGCATCGCGGCGCCTGTAGTAACTCCCCCCCCCCCCTCCAATAAATAGATAAGTAAAATGCTCAATAGCTCTCATCAAATGGTGGATGTAGTTAGTGCAGGTGCATAGAAAATCTATCCAATTGTTGGTAGATGTCTAAAGTTTGTGAATATTACTTTCTATTTGTCCGTCTTTAGGTCTATCATTATTCTTTTTGAATGGTTATGTACCCCCTTACTCCTTAGTGATGTAATAGCCGCCTATGGTGGAGTTACCAAAGATTTGCTACCTGCAAGAATTGCACAATTTCCTACGAGAGCGAATACGCACAACTGCACGGTTAGCATTATTATTTGACTCTTTATCAACACCGTACCATCTCGCTCATGTAACCTCTGCTATGGCGTCTGTTCTCGTGCGAAGCAGCCGAAAGGGTATGTTTATTTCTCGATTCTTGTGTTACGTGAAGATTCTGTTGGCTTTAGACCCACAATATATCAAATGCAAATTCCATATTAATGTGGCTTGGTAGTTAGTGGATGCATTTTTGCGTTCAAATGTGTTAAATTGAGCTTTTAATTGTGAGCACAGCGCACAGTTTAGTCGGTGAACGGTATGTCGACTCTGCCGGACATCGTATCGCCCACTGCGTGCCCCCATCGCATCTGTCATCTGCTGTGATTCGCTAAATAAAGATGTGTGAATCGCATAGAACGTTTACACTTTATATGCCTGGTTTTGGGGTCCGTAACGAAGCGTATTAAACGCAAAGACCTAAACTCTTATGAGCCACATAAAGTGACTGCCGTTCCTGTAAGATGACAAGCGGAACTGAACTGTAGCAAATGGGTAGTTTTGAGAATGAGGGTTAGGAACGATGATGAGAGAGTTGCGCTCGACTTGTTAACTACGACCTACGTAGCTGGTGTGAAAGTGACTTTCTCAACACAGTGGACTGTAGTACTATTTTACTAGGACTAGTTTCTATGTGTAGGAGATAGAAAAATCCGTCTGTCCGAAGGAGTTTTGTAACAATGGTTTTTTTTTTTTTACTTGAACGGTGTTCCGGAGGAGAAATTTTGGAGGGGATTCTGTGAAGCCAGACGTAGACTCAGTGGAACATACTTGACGATTTTAGACACAGACTGATCTTAGTTTCAGTCATGACAGTGGCGCTTGGCTTGGTTGCTGTGGAATTGATAATGACAAATAGACTGTTGCTGGGCCTTGACTAATAGTAATACTAAACGTTCTCATGGAGTCATGTGTTTATCTTTCCAACAACACATTAATTAGTTGTAGACCTATTTTGACCCAAATGGCATTCATCTGTCCCAAAGCAGGCAAAAAAAATTTAATTTGCTAGTGAATATTAGACGACATATTACTTTAAAATGAATGTATAAAATATAGGGCCTAGTCACAAGCACAATCTAATTTGTTCTGTTAGTGAGACTACAGAATTTACTGGAAGACTGGAGGCTTGTGAGGGAGATTTATTTGATATAGTAGATTATTTTTTGAATTCTTTGTAATAAAATGAAAATAATATAGATGTCTAGAGTAAAATTTGAAATTCAAAGTAATTTCATGAGTAAGAATTTTTTTCCGTAAATATTCTTAGAGGAATGATAAATGCCAAATAAATTCAACAACAACAACAACAGACAGGATGATGACAAGACAAATGAATCGAGGCAAGGCTCTCCTGGGAGGGCATTTCATGAAGCATTTTGTCCGACAAAGTTGTCAGACAAATTTGCTCTCAGCCAATCAGATGCAAGGATTTCAGTAGCTTGTAACAGTTTGTCAGGAAAATATCCGACCAAAACGCTTCATAAAATGCCTCCCTGGGGAGCGTTTCTTGAAGCATTTCGTCTGACAAATTTGTTGGACCAATTTGCTCTCAGCCAATCAGATGCAAGGATTTCTATAGCTTGTAACAGTTTGTCAGAAAAATATCCGACCAAAATGCTTCATGAAATACCCTCCTGGGGGCATTTCATGAAGGAACTTGTCGGATAGAATATCTGACAAGTCAATTATATCCGACAAGTTTTGAAAAATTCTTTAGTCTGATTGGCTGATTTCTCTGAACTTGTCGGATATAATTAACTTGTCGGACATTTCATCCGACAAATTCCTTCATGAAATGCCCCCCAGTTCTTTGATAATTTCATTAGGTCAAATGTAGAGAGACTTTGACTTGAGCTCAGGAGAAAGACCTGGGGCCCATTGCATAAAAGTTACAATTATGGTAACTTTGCCATCCAATGGTAACTTCCATGGAATTCTTGATTTTGATTGGCTGTTGAGTATGGTTACCATGGTAGGTACCACTGGATGGCAAAATTACCATAATTGTAACTTTTATGCAACAGGCCCCGTTTACTCGGCTATGGCTAAAGATGGAACAAAAAAAATAATAAAATTTTGTGTGTTGTATACAAATTTCAAAATCCCTTGCAAAATTCTCAATATTTTCAAACACACACCTCATCCTGACTATAATTCTAAAGTCTTACTCTGAGCTACACTTATTGAGTAGAATATGCAATATGTCTTTATTGTTTTTGTTGGAAGAATAATGTATTTCTATAACTTGTAGTTGCAGACATAGAAATTGGAAGGCAAATATAACATAGAAATGAGAGTTGCTTGAAATATAATACCATTTTGTTACAATAAACAGACTATTTGTATTAATTGTGAGCTGGTTGTGCCATAAAAGAACGAGCTGTTTATCAGTTACTGTATACGCTATAATTTTCGCGTACATAAATTTTCGCGAATTGCGGCCGTCACACATTTTCGCGAGTGGTTAAATTCGCGATTGGGGGACCAGAGAAAATATGAAGTGGCAAAGAAAGTGTGAATTTTCAACTTACTAGCAAATAAGAATGATACTAGTTATACACTGCATGAAAAAAACTTACCAAACTCTGCGAACTAGTAAGTTGGAATTCAACATTTTTGAAGTGGTTAAGTCCATCGCGCTAGATTTCTGACGAGTGGTCCCCTTGCGATAATGGATTGGCTCTCTACAGTATTCGTAAGTAGACGTGGACGTGCGTAAACAAGCTTTAATAGCCAGTATGGTCTGTTCTGTAAGCCGTGACATGGTATACTAGTACTGAAATGTTCGTATCATCAAGGCAAGGGATTCATTTTGGAAGGTAATATTTTCGCATGTTGTTAATTTCGCGAATAGCTCCCGACTCGCGAAATTCGCAAAAATAAAACCCCCGCGAAATATATAGCGTATACAGTACATTTTTTACGATTTTGTCTTTCAATACTGGGCCTTGGCCAGCTCTTAACAAAAGCCCAATATCTATTCTTCCACCTTTAGTTCATAGTCTGTATGGAATGTTTTACAATATGAGAATCTGTTTGAATTCCTTATGATAATAATAACTCTAGTGTATTTTACAGTCTGTCTTTGAAAACTTGTAATATCTTCCTCACTATAGTTTAGGGCGATCCACATTTGTTAATACCAGAGGGTCCAATAGTATTTTACACTCTACACGTACAGCCAAATTGACAACACCTGGAAATGAAAAAGTGGGAAAGTATCCTCATCAAAGTGACACACTTTGTACCCAGAAGTCAAGTAAACTAGGGCATTGTGAACCTTTCATGGCAAACTTCATTACATTGTTTACATTATGGTGTACTTGGTACTCTGAGTCTTCTGTCACGAAGGAAGTGAAGTGCTCGGTGTCCTGTTTACATAAGGCACACTGGCACTGGTCTGATGGTCCAGACTAGTAAGAATCACTGTCACTAGTGTCAGACCAGTAACTTTTCAGGAATGGACCAGGACAAAAATGAAAAAAAAAAAAATGGGTACCTACTGGGCTGACAGGGACAGGTCAGACCAGTAGAAAAAATGGGTTAGTGTGCAACCCTGCATAAAGTACATTAAAAAAAATCTTCCACTCCCAGTCTCATTATAGGGTGAGAAACTGTTCAAGGTGAAAATATATGACTGCATTAGTAGCTATGAGAGTCACCACTATCACAAGGGAAAACATGTTTTACATTGATTTTCTCTAAAGTGAAATTACCCATTTATTGATTTAATGCATTACAAGTATCATTGTGTCTTTCTCTGAGATAAGAAAAGCTCTCAATGTGTATTAAGTTTTCACAGTTTTCTGGGGCTGTAACTAAAAGTTCTGTTAGGTGTGCAGTGTTGTGCTTTATGATGAAATTCAACCAGAAATGTGTATGTGCAGTAGTAATAACTTGCTATGTTGATATTGTCTCAACTTTAAACTTATCTTTCCTTTCTTTTTGTCTTCATATCTATGCCCTCAGCAGCTCATCAATTCATACGGGCTGCAGCGTGTGCCCAGTACTCCTCAGGGAACACACCAAAGATCACGACACACTACACAGTCATTCCAAGAGAGACTGATGAAAGATGGAAAGGTAATGGAGAAGCAGGCACTTGTGCACGGTGGCTCCATGACATTTGGTCCTGCAACAATTGCTCCCACGAAATATCCACACACTAAGCCAAACGTAAATCTGCTATGTAAAACCTACCCACAAGCATAACCCTACAATGTAACCCTTATCCTGTAATCCTTATGTCAATTTTAATTAGAAAAGCCCTATTGCAACCCTAACCCTAACCCTAAGTCCTTGGAGAAAATGAGATCACACAGATTGTTGTATGGCAGGAGCAAAAGTTATGTCACCTTGCAGGACTCCTTTCATCTTGATTTGCCTCTTGTGCGATGCTATTCTATAATGCCTATTGCAAATATATGCATAGTACCTTGAGGAAAGAAGACAGGCAAATTTATGAATGAAAATTGCATTTTTGTCATGCACAGTGCTCATTATTTTTTGTTATTAACCAACTCTTCTCAAACTGATTTCTCTAATGCAATTTCTTTGAATCAACATATCTTGGTTTAACAGTTCACTCTGCCTTTTAATAGCTCTTTGTGTTGCCACGCTTCATGCCATGATATATCAAGCTGTTTCATAAGCATTCGTAGTAAAAAAAAAAAAAAACATTACTCTAACATATTGTACATGTAGATGACATACCCCGATCAAACAAAGTTCAGGTGAAAGAAGACAGCAGTCCTTCTGGACGACCATTGTGATTTAATATGAATTAAGGTAATTGCATATCCCTCTTTTAAAACAGTTTATATGTGGACATCTGTGCTACTTGCAGAGAATGTATGTTGAGGTATTTTAGCTGTGTGAAATCAATGAAAATAAGAGTTTTAGACATTATGAAGTAGCATGCTGATGAGTGCATCTTTAACTGTCTTTGCTCAATTAATGGTCAGAGGTGGAAATGGAGCGGTACGGCGATGAAGCTGACGTGGTGATCGTCGGTGGAGGACCGGCAGGCCTCTCAGCGGCCATCCGCATCAAGCAACTCTGCCAGGAGAAGGGGCAGGACCTCAGGGTTTGTCTGGTGGAGAAGTCTGCCGAGATAGGTAGGTATGGGTGAAAGTCAGATCAAACCTTTAACCCCTCTGCATGTCACATTATATTTACTTGCTCATAGGTTTGTGTGTGGAATTTGTGCACATTAGACTCACTGGCACAGAAAGGGTTAATTGACTGGATGGCTGTGGTCTTGTGTGTGCTCTACACACATTGACCATGATGTTTCTCAGCATCTTCTTTTATAGCATCATACCACCACCAACACCAACAATATAGTCTGAAGAGATGCGTGGTGATTTTGTTCATAGATGAAAATGGTGTCTCTGCCTGCTAGCCATGAAACATTTACTCAGTAATTTTCTTTTTAGCTTTCCCTCGAATCAACCATCTGCAAGGCTTTGACTACCTTAATCATTTTGCAGTAGAAATGACAACAATTTGGAGACTAGTAAACGTTAACAGAAGTATGCAACTGTAAGATGGCATCATCGGAAATGGAGGTGTGAATGCTGTCAAGTTAACACTGGATATCTTTTGGGACTGGTGTCACCCTCAACTTATATTTCTGTATTGTCAGTTACAATAAAGTATGTTATTCATGAAAAGCAGTAACATACATAAAAACACACACATGTGTCATTACTTTTGATGGTATCATTTCAATAAGACAGTTCATACATCCATGGATAAGTGGCATAGCCTCCAAGGCAGTTTTAAATAAGTACAATGGTATGTTGCGAATGAGTAAGGAAAGAAATGTACACACATACATTGAACACACAGTATGTACACACTCACACACACACACAATATTGGTCTTTGTAACTCATGATTTGTGTGGGTGTGGTGACCACCCACATTTCTAAGCCCGTTGGACACTGTCTCTCTGTGTCAATCACAGGTGGCCACACCCTATCGGGGGCCTGCCTGGAACCCCACGCCCTGGACGAGCTCATCCCAGACTGGAAGGAGAGAGGGGCGCCCCTCCGCACCCAGGTCAAGGAAGACAAATTCTCCTTCCTCACAGAGAAACACCGCATCCCCATCCCAGTGCTTCCAGGTACTGTTGAAAGGGTGTTAATCATCCCTCTCTCATCATTCTTAGGAATTCTTTCTTTTTTTTTCATGGTGTGATGTAG
Source organism: Diadema antillarum (assembly GCF_040938485.1). NCBI lineage: Eukaryota > Metazoa > Echinodermata > Echinoidea > Diadematoida > Diadematidae > Diadema > Diadema antillarum. Next base: position 962,639 of record NW_027271284.1, read on the forward strand.
AACAGAGAAAAGCCGAGACAATTGAACGCATCACTAGTTAGATGATAGAGGCAACGACTTGTAGGAAGATATGTTTGAATAATGATGTTGCCTTGAAATAAAAAAAAAGCAAAATGTGGAAACCACCAGCAAGGTGAATACTCCCACTGTTGTTATCCTTTCTGATGCCTTCCCCTTCTCTTCTCAACCGCCCCTCAGTGGTTGTCACTCACCCCTTGCCTTTTTATTTTCCCCCATCTTTGCCACACTGACTGTTGGATGCACTTTTATACATACTTGTGGAAGTTGGGAAGTCCATTTTAGTGCTACAATCCATTTCAAGGATTCTATTTGCTCTTTAGAAAACCAATAGAGTGCAAACTTCACTACTAGTATTTTAGTTTCTCATTTGCATGCTACCTACTTATATCTCTCTCTCTCCTTCTCTCACTCTCTTTCAATAGCTTTATATTATATACCTATGTGTAGAGCTTGAAATGCATAATTTTTATTTTGTATTATATTTGCTATTACAGATACTTTGACAACAATTTGTCAAATCATTTCAGAAGGATGTCAGCTTTGAGCATTTGGGTTTTAGGTTGTAGGAGGAAAGTATAGTGACAGAAAAATGTGCATGTTATTCTTTCACAGGTCTGCCCATGAATAACCATGGAAACTACATCGTGAGGTTAGGGAACTTTGTGCGCTGGCTGGGGGAGCAGGCGGAAGAGCTTGGGGTGGAGGTGTATCCCGGGTACCCAGCGAGTGAGGTAAGTCATCTTGCAGGAAGTGTAAATTGTCTGCTTCTCATGCTTACTTGAAGATGCATGTAGATTTCATATCAAGAATCCACACTTTATTGGCAGGGCAAAACATGTACTAGTATCATAAACTGGAATTCTTCAACTGCTAGTAGCTCTATCTTACGTTCTCGGGGGAAAAAGTTTTGTTGTTATAATGTGAATCATGCATTCAATTTTACACATACATGTGTCTGTCACTCAGTGTTTGTTGATTTTGACATATTGGTACAAATTTCATGGATTGTGTGCCAAGTTGTGAATAAGGTACGTGCAAATGATGCTGTAATTTCATGTGCATGATTATGAATGGCTTTTATTGACTAGAAGGCTAGTATGGGTGATGTATAAACTCATCTGATGGAAATGCTAACAGTTTGTAAGGATATTGATTTTGCCATTGATTTGGAAGGAGGGTATTTTTGTTTGATTTTATCTGTACTTGAATGTAGCTTCAAGGTGTATTTCTCATAATTATTTTCTTCCAGTTATTGTTCCATGAAGATGGGAGCTTGAAAGGCATAGCTACCAGTGACGTTGGAGTAGCCAAGGATGGGTCTCCAAAGGTGAGGTTTTTGTTGATTGTAGATCAATGCTTTTTTTTTTTTCATAACAAAGGTCCACAATACTGAGATGGAAATTAAAAAACAAACAAACAAAGAAACACATAGGGATGATTTCCTGGTAGAGAATCAAGATTTTTTCCTAATATGGTGGTATTTCAGAATATAATTTGTGGCATTGTCACTGCTGTTAAGTGTATTGTACATCACATTGATTGTTTGCAGATTTATGAATGGATGATGGATGGATTGATGAAACTATTATTTGTAAAATTCAATTGTTTAAATCTGCAAAGCATTTCAAAAGCATGATCTAATCGTGTAACCGCTGATCATATCGATGGGGGGGGGGGGGTGCATGTGTGTGAAGAAGTAATGCAAATTATGCAAAGTTTCTCTCACACTTGTGATTAACTCAAAGTTTTGGGCTCATGATTTATATGATGAATGTTTCTTCTCCCTTGCCGTCTTCCAGCCGACATTCGAGCGCGGCATGGAGCTACACGCCAAGGTGACAATCTTCGGTGAAGGGTGCCACGGACATCTTGCCAAACAGCTGTACAATAAATTCAACCTGAGGGAAAACTGCCAGCCGCAGACATATGCAATAGGACTGAAAGAGGTGACTTTATTCAAACATAACACACACTCTTTTTGTTCTGACTGTGTGCAGGAGTTATTGTATTTATTCAAGTGTAATTCCTCTGTTATGTTTTATCAATATCATAAGGAGTGTACTTAAAACAGGCATAGCCACCCACGATATGGATTTTAGCAGTCATGATGTATCAAACATACAAACATGATCTGATAGTGAGCTAGGTCTGATTTGAAATGAAGAAAACCCAGGGAATACATAGTGATATTCTGATTGTTGCTTCAAATATCCATTTTGCGTCTCCATTAGAGCCAACCAAATTCCTACTTGTCCTGTTAAATATTAACCATAATATTTGTCAAATGTTTAAACTGCTGTAGATAAGTTACAGCATGATTCAAAATCAATTGCCACAAGCTACAAATTGTCACCGCTGTCCAGTTCTGTAGATGTCTAAACGTATTTGGTATCATTCACAGCTCTGGGAAGTTGAAGAGAGCAAGCATCACCCGGGCCGCGTGGAACACAGCATTGGTTGGCCATTGGTGAGTAACGTTGTGCAACACATACACACATGTAAAGCCCAATAATTGAAGGGAATATCAACAACATGAGCAAGAGATTTTTTTTTTTTTTTAAAGACCCTTCAAACTGGTTGATAATGTCAGATGCAATGAAGAACAGATTTGAGAATGTTTCCTCAAAATAAATGTGGGTCAGATTACCATTGGAAGATGTGTTCTGAGTTTCCATGTAAAACTTGCAAATAGTTTAAGGGAACCTTTGGTAAGAGAAAAGATTTCAAGGTGCTTGTATGTAACAGAAACAAACGTAACAAAAACGGTGTATAATGAAATGGTCCGTAAAAATTCAGACAAGAAAGTCGTTCGAACAACCACATTCCGTCAAAGTATAAGAATAGAAATGATTTTTGTTCATTGGTCCCACTTTCCTGAATCTTTGTTGTCATCTTCTAGCGTACATGGCTTTTTTACCTTCCAAATCTGAGCCTCTGTACATTCTCCAGAGTGTACGAGCATTTATGTATTCAGCAGTTCAGGTAAACAGATTTAGGTGGTATCTTCCAAATGTTTATACATAATATTTGTGGAATATGTGGATATTTGAATGATATGATATTTTGTTGCATCCTTTCATTTTTCCTCCTCAGAACAAAAATACTTACGGAGGGTCTTTCATCTACCACCTCGACGAGGGCGCACCACTGGTTGCTGCCGGCTTTGTCGTGGGGCTGGACTACTCCAATCCATACCTCAGCCCCTTCAGGGAGTTCCAGCGCTTCAAGCACCACCCGTCAGTCAAGTCGACATTCGAAGGCGGCAAGAGGATCGCCTACGGTGCCAGAGCCCTCAATGAGGGTGGGCTTCAGGTATTCACAGCTGCAATGTGTGATGTGATTTTTATGAGATTGTCTTTAGTGAGAGTTAAATAGCTGTCAACAGCCCTGTAGAGGTTGCACATGGATTATGTCGCTGTAGTTATGAATGTTGTATATACATGTATGATGTAAGAGAAAATATACTGAAGTTTGCCGCATCAGCTTTCCCGGACGTCCAGAAATGAAGTAAGCTAAAGTGAATATGACAATTAGTTTAATTACAAAACATTTCTGATGATTCTTGTTTTTAGTATTATTAGTGCATTTTTTATATTAGATTTGAAAAGCTGTTTTCTTGCCATCATGGTCAGAAAAACTTAATTGTGGAACCAAAACTCTGGCACTCATGCCACCGTTTATATTGGAAGCAGCTGTTTATACATCTTTCTGCATGTTTACTGTTTTGTTTCATTTTTCTCACCAAAAAAAAACTTAAAAAACAGTCGATACCCAAGCTGTCATTCCCTGGTGGGGTCCTGATTGGGTGCAGTCCAGGCTTCATGAACGTGCCCAAGATCAAGGGCACCCACAACGCCATGAAGAGCGGCATGGTGGCAGGCGAGGCCATCTTTGAAAGGCTCACAGCGGAGGACGCCAGCTCTGAGACGGCAGGTATGCTGGACCACTTTTCCTTTCTTCTAAACGTTAACTTCAGTGTGATTGCATCTCCTTTTTCGTGGTGCGCTGATATCCAGGGCTGGAACGGATAAGATTTTTAAATGCTAGAGATGGGAGTTGTGTTTATTAAAACATTTGCTGCAATCCTTATTTGTTCGTTTGTTTGTTTGTTTGTGGTTTTTTTTTTTGGGGGGGGGGTGGTAGATGTTTCCACCAAAGTTATATTCTCAGAAAATTTGAAATGCACAAGCTTTGTAAACATGTGACATGCATAAAAATGTGGTAATTAGAGTAAAGAATTTCCTTTCTTTACATGTCTTTCAAGTCAAGTGTTGCTGTCCTGAAATTTGTGGTTTCATATGAGAGTGCATTGATTGTCCACAATCCACATCAGTCAGGATGGTATTGTGGTGTCATAAGGTAGGTTAGATGATGAGGTTACAGGCATGATAAGAAAAAGGTTGATACCAGTAAAGTACAGTCTGCATGTACCATGCTTTGTCCAAGGAAATTGGTGTGTGAAACAATACTGAACTGCAGCCCTTAATAAGGGCTGTTCACTCAGCTTGGCATAATCCTCTTATTCAGTATCAGTCAGAAGCCAGGAAGCATACAGTAGATAAGTTATCTTGTGTCTGATTTGGTGTATTCTTTATGTGTATGGGTACCTGTGCTTGTATAATGTGTGTGTATGTTTGCAGAGTGTGTTTGTGTACATACACAGTGCATAAGAAGAAAGCGTCATTTTTAGTATTGTATTGTTGGTGTTCAAAGTTGCACTTTGTGAGAAAGGTGTGAAGGGGGTACTGTAAAACAAGGAATTTTCGTGTGCACTTTAATTTCGCGAATTTCGCGAGCGCCAAGATTCGCGAAATTAAAATGCACGCGGAAGTCCTTGTTTACACTATATGCATTGAACGCCAGTGGCACTTCGCGAAAATTTCATGCCACGAAAAAGGCTGTCGGCTCCAATTTGCGAAAAATTCATGCTGGAATTTATCATGTTTTACAGTAGTTGTGAAGCCCCTACTCACAAGTGGTTTTATAAAGCAGGTCAGTACTCTCTTTTGGTGTATGATACAATGTCTTTGAGATTTCCAAGGGAAAAGATTTGATGTGCACCAATGAAGGTCTGCTGGAGCTTTGCTTTATTTTATATAAGGTATGGAGTGAATGAGTGGTGTTATGCTCACATGAGCTTTGTGAATTGCAAATTGGTTCATTGTAGGGGAGGTACTCCTTCATGAAACTGTAAATGGCTTGATTGTTGCTTTTGTATGGCATAGATTGTTCAATATGTGGGTCATAATTGAATATTTTTCTTCTTCAAGTTAACAGCTAGAGTGATTCCAGGAAAGTTGTCATAAACCAATTCATGTGTGCAAGTAAAATTAGAAAAGAAAGAGTATTTGATGACCAAAACATTCACAAATGACATGCAAAAACACATGATCTATAATACATGTTAAAGGACAAGTTCACCTTCATAGACATGTTGGTTGAGTGAATGCAGCAATATTAGTAGAACACATCAGTGAGAGTTTGAGCAAAATCGGACAATCCGTTAAAAAGTTATGAATTTTTGAAGTGTCTGCTCAGTCACGGCTGGATGAAAAGACTACTATAGCTTGTGATGTCACATGAGTACAACGATATAAAGAAAGAATAAAGAAAATTCAACATATTTCCATTTTTCTCGCATAACAGTTGACTTCTCTCTTTCAGAAGGGAGGAGGAAAAATATTACCCTTAACATACATCAGTAGCAAGTCGAAGAAATGTGTGTTCACACTTTATTCAAAAAGTAAAGTTTTGTGAAATTCTCTTTTTATTTTCCTTATATAGTTGAACGCGTGTGACATCATGCACTGTAGTAGTTTTCTCTTCCAGCAGTGACTGCGCAGATACTTAAAATATTCATAACTTTTGAACGGATTGTCCAATTTTCCTCAAACTTTCACTGATGTGTTCTACTGATATTGCTGCATTCTCTCAATCCTTATGTGTATGAAGGTGGACTTGGACTTTAAGCATTCTGATTATTGTCCCCGCCGAACGAGTTCGAGCAGGGGACTATGAAACGGGCTCCGTACGTGTGTGTGTCCGTGTGTCCGTCCGTCCGTCCGTCCGTCCGTGTGTGCGTCCGTGTGTGATCAAAATCTTCAATTTGCTACTTCTCTGTCATTTATGAGCCAATTTTGATTCTGTTTGCTTTATATGATAGCACTACATGGGAGCTTTGAAACTTCTACACAGAATTTCAGTTGTGACCTTTGACCTTGACCTTTGACCTATATTTTACATTTTGCTACAAAATGCTACTCCTTCGCCATTTCTAACCCGATTTCGATTCTGTTTGTTTTATGTGATGGCACTAGGTGAGGGCTTCAAAACTTCTACACAGAATTTTGACCTTTGACTTCTTTTACCTTTGACCTTGATTTTTTACCTATATTGTACATTTTGCTACAAAATGCTACTCCTTCGCCATTTCTAACCCGATTTCGATTCAGTTTGCTTTATGTGATGGCACTAGGTGAGGGCTTCAAAACTTTTACACAGAATTTTGACCTTTGACTTCTTTGACCTTTGACCTTGATTTTTGACCTATATTGTACATTTGCTACAATATGTTACTCCTTTGCCATTTCTAACCCGATTTCGATTCCGTTTGCTTTATGTGATGGCACTAGGTGACGGCTTCAAAACTTCTACACAGAATTTTGACCTTTGACCTTTGACCTTCATTTTTGACCTGTATTGTACTTTGGTTACAAAATGCTACTCCTTCGCCATTTCTAACCCGATTTCGATTCCGTTTGCTTTATGTGATGGTACTAGGTGAGGGCTTCAAAACTTTTTCACAGAATTTTGACCTTTGACTTCTTTGACCTTTGACCTTGATTTTTACCTATATTGTACATTGGCTACAAAATGCTACTCCTTTGCCATTTTTTACCCGATTTTGATTCTCTTTGCTTTATGTGATGGCACTAGGTGAGGGCTTCAAAACTTCTTCACAGAATTTTGACCTTTGACCTTTGACCTTGATTGTTGACCTGTATTGCACATTTTGCTACAAAATGCTACTTCCGGCGGGGACATATATTATGCACCGCATAATTTCTACTTTTCCTTGTATTCAATCTCGATTCATGATGTGAAAATTGATTGTGATATTGCCAATCAATTCAATTCAATTTCAGTTTTATTAAAAAACACCAAATAAAAGTCCGAAGTCTAACCATATTTGATTTACATCAATCCTCACAATCAATGCTCTATGGAGATATTAATCAGCAACCTTTTAGAAGAGTTTGGCTGTTTTCTTGTAAATCTTGTTATTTCTGCGACCCAGATTGTTCATGGGCTTAAACATAACGTACAAAAGCATACCCATCTCGGTTTCAGGGATCAATGTGACAGAGTACGAGGATAGACTGAGGAATAGCTGGGTCTGGAAGGAGCTGCTCTCGGTGAGGAACATCCGTCCGTCTTTCAACAGCCCCCTGGGCCTCTACGGAGGGGTGATGTACACTGGCTTGTTCTATTACATCATGCGAGGGAAGGAGCCTTGGACACTCTCTCATCATGGTGGGTTCCCTCTGCAGTTGTTGTTTTTTTTTTTTTATTAAATTTCAATGCAAACATGTTTTGTCACGCGTCCTGTCTCTATTGTCACCACCACCATCATTGTCATGGTCTCCCTCATTACACATCTGACTTGAGCTAGCTGGATTCACCAAATAACAATTTTATGTTCAACTTGATTCAATTCAAACTTTATTTACATTTTCTTTTTTTTTTCAATAAAATATATACAAAATAATGATTGAAATTGGACATGCATTTTAATTATAGACAGAAAGCAAAAGTAACAGTATGTTAATAACTATGATCAATAGGGGGAAAAAATTGTCAAACTGTCAAACTATAAAAGAAAAATATTTCTTTCTGCACATCATTCTGAAGATAACCATTGAGGCAAACTCTGAATGTGGTTCATAACTTCATCCAAAAAAAAAAAAAAGTCATTAGGCTCTTATTCAGCATACACAGGACAATTTAAGAGAGAGAAACATTTTTTTAAATATACTGTAATTTCTAGTTTTGTTTTTGAAAAAAAAAAATGAGATTTGAAAATTTGAACATTTTGTGTTACTACAATGCATGTGCTGTCCCATGCAGACTTCAAATGATGCTTAACTGGGTTAAAATGAGGACATTCTTTGGTACTTCATACACTTTTCTTGCATTTTCCTCCATTATAGGAAAGGATTCCGAGTCGCTGAAGCCGGCTGCGGAGTGCACCCCCATCGAGTACCCAAAGCCTGACAATGAGATCAGCTTTGACCTGCTCAGCTCCGTGGCGCTCAGCGGCACCAACCACGAGCACGACCAGCCCGCCCATCTGACCCTCATGAACGACTCCGTCCCCGTTGAGAGGAACCTCACCATCTATGACGGACCGGAGCAGCGTTTCTGCCCGGCAGGTATGTATTTAAAACTCGTAATCATTGCGAGACATTGATAAACTTTTTTATGACAGCTTATATCTGACAGTTGTGCAAGGTGGAATGTCGTTTCTCAGAGTGTGGATATTCATTTTGTAAGGAGTACAAATAATTTCACAATCGAGAGAGAAATCTGATAAAAATGTTCTTAATTTGTATTTATGACTTATTATTTGTGAAAGAAACACAAATGTGATAAAAACAATGGAAGAGGATCCCTTGGATTTTCAAAATGATTGCAACTTTCATGAGATGTTCAAATTCGCAAACATCTGCATCACATGGAATGTATGCCCATATATCTACCACTTTTACTATTGTCAAAAATAGGGGTTCATTAATGTGTAGGTGCCTGTAATATCTTCTTCTTGTACTAGTGCTAAAAAAAAGAGAGATTCAGTAATGTACAGTGTCATGTAAATAATGTTTAATATGACGAGTGTATTACCTATCAGCAAGAGAGAGAGAATGCTAGTCCCTAGTGTGAACAAGAAGTTTTCTGTGGTGCCGTAATGAAGCAGGTGTATTTGCACCACTTGAAGTTCTCCGTGTTACTCTGAAAGTAGAAGATATCTTGTTACCCCACTCACTGCTGTATGTCAGCCATGGTACACTCAAGAGTCACTCTAACGTGGACATTGAGATCGCGGGAAACAAAAATAGGATTGCCATATCTCAAGGTTTCAAGTGTGCATCATGATCCAAACCGATAATGCTCTCTATCCGTCCCGTTCTCACAGGCGTCTACGAGTACGTCCCCACGGAAGACGGGGAGGCCATGCGGCTCCAGATCAACGCCCAGAACTGCGTTCACTGCAAGACGTGCGACATCAAGGACCCGAGCCAGAACATCAACTGGGTCGTACCGGAAGCGGGAGGAGGCCCCGCTTACAGCGGCATGTGATTCGCTTGACGACCAGGAGGACACATTTTTTGAACACTGAAATGGACGTTGCAACCCTAACTCTCTTTCTTATGAATGAGGAAACCCCCACACCAGAAACTGTTTATAATGCTCTCAACACTAGGGTGTGTCATATTTTGTTGGTCTTGTTTCTATGGCCCCCCCTTTTTTTTTCCTCAACTCCAGATGTACTGCCAAGAGATTAATGCAAATTGAGGATGAATTTTATCACAGCAATAAAAATATGACAATTGTAGATGTATATGTTACACCAGATGGTTAACCAAATCTTGAACCCAAACCAGAATCATGGGCCAAGAAAGTCATGCACCTCTTGGCGAGCTGTTCTGTGTCTGTGCATGAACAAGATTCTCATATTAACATCAAATGACTTCTATTTCTGGGCAGGCCTGTAGCCTTAGAATTAAATGTCGACAAAACTGCACTTGGAAATACAAGCTATTGTGCATAGCGCCATGGAAAGAAACTCTGTATACATCCTTCTTATGTCGTCAACCATCTGGCTGGTGGTGCTTACCCATTTTCAGAAAAACAAAACATAACACGAAGAAATTCCCAAAAAACACACAACACACCAGATAACATTTGTCTCGATCGGTATCATTTGTGGTGTTGGAAAACTCTGTTGTGGCAACTGTGGGTCACGAATTATGAGAATGTGTGCTTTTACCATACTGAAATGTTAAATTTTATGTGGGTAGCAAGACCCTGATATATACAAACATGCAAAACCAATGCGGAGGTTGGATACCATTATTTTTGTTTTTATATCATGAGACCTTTCAGACATGGGCATGATAAATCTTGTACAATCGATAACTAATATCCTATGCATCAGGGCCATTTTAGGTTTCTGTCTCTCCAGATGTAAATGCATAGAATGCTAATCTCTCGGCAGGGTTAAGTCTCTCCCTTTCTGTTTTGTTTTTGTTTTAGATAATTTTTTTTTCTGCTGCCACTCATCATACACCCTTGGTGAAATAACTGTGCCATGATAATTGTTCTTATGCACAATAATGGGCAGACAGATCATGCTTTGTAGTGTGAATTGTTTTCACATATTTGCATACAATGTATTTAATTTGATAAAATGGAAATGGCTGCCAGGGGAGAAAGATAAAGAAAGTGTTTTCACTATTGAAAGCCAATAAACAATTTTTAAAAAGTCGCTTTTGAGCCACATAAACGTGGACTCTGTTCAAGGAGCATCGAGCACAAGGGAAGGGTGTGTGGTGTACAGCTCAACGTAGTGTTTTTGATCTGGGGCATAATAGCCGGTGAAATATAACTTCTCCTTACACATGATTTGCTATCTGCCTATGTGGATGTCTTGAAAACATCTTTAATTGACTTAAAAGCTTCGGTAGGGAAGCTAACTTCGTAAGAGTTTTCAGAAAGGTGTTCTGCGGGAAAGGCAGTGCATCGTGACTGGTATTCTTGTCCATAAATATCAAAGTATGAGAATCCGTACTGGTCAGTGTGGAAGAGGCATAGCCAATGTTGTAAGTAGATGAAATCCTTGTATGATAAGATGAGAGAATAATTTTTCTATATGTTCATTTCAGTGAACTGTAAAATTCGAATCTATATCCATGAAAGTTACTGTTCAAAATGATTGTTGAATATATAAAGTTGTTTTGCTCCTGTTTACAATGACCAACTGGTGATAAAACTGAAATGTTGAAAGTTGTGCAAATTCTGTTAATTCAAATACAGTCAATTATGACGGGTTGGATGTGACTACACCCTTTACTATCATTCTGGTTTAACTTGTGTTATCCCCATGTGTAGGTCATTCATTGATTTCACAGCACAACTAAATGGAGTGAGTGAGATTTAATTGTTAGTTCGAAAAGATAACTTGATTTGGAACACGATATTCATGATTTATACGCACAAAGATATATCTTCAGAAGATTCAGTGGATGTAAACAAGTGTGTGTAATGGGTATGTACATAAAAGGAATTTGTATTAAAATGTTGTCTTTGTGGACATGTGGCAATGCATTAACACTGTATGGAAGAGCTCATTCTGTTGTCTTCCATTTGCATATGTGTGTGTGTGTGTGTGTGTGTGTGTGTGCTTGTGTGTGTATATGAAATTGACACACACAAATATGCTTGTAACATTGAACCTTGGGATGAGGACGGGCTGATTTTGCTACAACACGCATATCACATAGACACCTGCCCGAGTATACTTGTGACTCCTCCTTAACGAGTTAACCCTAATCAGGCCGGGGGTTTTTTTTTTGGCTATGCTAAAACCAGAGTGGGGGGTGGATTTCGGCCATCGGTGCAATCGCGACGAAATTTGGCATGCGTGACATCCATGTCATAATCTACAAGATTGCGTCATAAGATTTTTTGAAACAATCAATTTCTAATTTAATTAATTATGCAAATTAAGCTCAAGATCATATTTTAGCCTAATTAAAGTATGAGAGTACTTTTTGGTCTGTGAATCTGCTTTAGCATATTCAACAATTGTACATAAAAAAAACTTCCAAAAGTCATTTCATTTCTTATGTATTTTACTGTTTTCAGAATTTATGTATTTCTTTTGTTTTTCAACTTTTGTTTTTTCTTTGTTTTTTTTATTGGAAATTGTCACTGACCACTTTTCTACCATAATAAGCATAAAATTAATCAATGAAAGTGATTAATTGTAAAAATAATCAGGTTTTTATGACTTTCCTGACAGAGCACTGTTCTCCATAGGAAATGTACACAAAATCACAAAACTGTGCCCATTTTGCCATTACAAAAATGGGCGTGGCTTCGAAAAAGTACATTATGCGCGGACGTTGCAAATTTGGTCTCAAAAGTTGCGCGAGACGTGGACAAAGAAAGTCAAGAAGCCTTGCGACGAGGCCTTCTCGCGTAACGTTTCAACTCCACATATTGTAAGGGCTAACCTCCAAAGGTTTTGAATGGACATTGTTCTTCTAGACGTGCCCCCCCCCCTTGAATTATTGTTACAAAGTGTAGAATTAGAAGCAAACTTTGCAAACATGCTAATAAGACTCGCATCTAAACATTCATACCTGTTGTAAAGCTCATCCAACTTGTTCTTTTTAACCTGTGTGCTTTTAGACCCTACATGAACTCAAACTAGAGATAATAAACTTTAAATACACTTCAACTATAGTGCACTATGACTAGTGTATTTCTACACGATCGTAATCCCACTGTAGAGACTTGGGCAAGGTGAATGTGTTGGTGCGAGATAAAACAGAAGGGGAAGGGGAAAACACATTGCACTCTTCTGCCATCTTACCAGCTGGTGTATATTGAAGTCTGTGTCTTGCATGTTACATTTTACATTTGTGACCCGCTACAACAAAAGGATCCTAAAGTCGCTGATAGCTGAGCCGAGAAAATCGAGTTTGAAGTCGCATCATCAAAATTGGTCAAAACAATCCGCTTTCTGCATTTGGCATAATTTTGTAGTCTAATGTTTTGTCTATCATCTGCGGAAATTTCAAAGCCAGATGATCAAAGGAAAGGCAAGAAATCTGCGTTTTAATGGGCCATGATTTTCCGACTTTCAACGTAAGAGAAAAGTGTCCGAAGATTTGGATTTAGCGCCGCAGCTAGACTCCGCCCCTAGCAACAAGGGAATGATCTTATTGGTCAGTTTGTGGCATCCTGATTACTAATTGGTCGTGAGTAGACCGCTGGCGCTAAGCTTGAATGAACATCGCGGAGGTCGCTAGTAGCATGCCTTCTTTTGTCAAGCGGTGAAAACCGATACCAGGAGGAAAACCATGAAGGTGTTTTTCTCGAAACTCCAATTTCCTCAACCACTTTATATGCGCTAATAAAATCATTGATATCTCCGCAACCGAGTACTTTTATGAGTTGTGCCATATATGAAATTAAAGTAGAAGAGTAAGGGAATAATGTCATGCCATTTCCAAAAAATTGTCCTCCCCCGACTTTCGGATCCTTTTGTTGTAGCGGGTCACATTTGTATTGTGTTCCAGATCTACAAGTACAAGGGCAGTCTTCCATGCTGTTGCACCTATGTAGAAGGTAGCAAACAGTCTTACCCAAGCACTCCCTTTTTTTGACATTAACTTAGCTTGCAAGAAATTGGAAAAAACTGGAAAGCATAAACAGAAGATGATTTCTTGCTGTCCCTATCACATCAAGAAATGCTACTCTCGCAAAATAGACACCAGGCCATCCAGTCACCTTCATTAAAGAACTGGTTACAATCTCGATGCCAACGTACCCACGACCAAAAATTGCAGAACGCATAATGTTGGCCCAAACAAGTTATCATGCCCATTTGTAACTAGATCCAACTCAGAGCCTTGCTTTGACTTCCATATTTTATACTACAGTGTGCATGTATATTTGTATGTGTGTGTGTGTGTGGGGGGGGGGGGGGGGGGGGGGGGGTTGTAGTTTTTTACATTATCACTTTGGCTAATGGTTGCAACTATTATCACTACAAGTGGTATTTGGTGAAAATGTGGAACTGAAATTCCATAACTTTCTTATTTTATGCCTGATGTCAGTTTGATAAAAAACCTGTATTAATCCGTTTGTCTGTTTTTAAGCGATTCATCAAAGGCAACTTAGTAGAAGATGGTGTGGATTGGCACTGTGTGGATACTGGAGATGCACAAACGGACCAGAATTTGAAGAAAAAATAGTGATGTGGTGTTGCAGATGTTTGACACATGCCTCCTTCATAAGCATGTGAATTGTTGTGAAAGTTGGAAGCTTGCTTTTGACAGTAACTACCGACGACAGGGTGATCCAATGTGATTTTTGTGACCCCAAAACGGCCAACTATCACCGACTTAACTGGCAAAATAAACTAACCGTCTCCTTCAGTAGACAAGCACACAGTATACACATCATCAGTCACACTCCCTTCCTTTCTACAGAGCAGACAACAGCCCGAATTTACGAAGGTGGTTTAAATTTAGACCATGGTTTTTGCAAGTTTTTTTTGCGTAAATACGACTAACAGATTGCATACATCAACAGATGTCCAGTAACAAACGTGCATTGCTACGCACATGTTAAAGGTACACATTTTTCACACTTATTTTGGACCATGGTACAAGTTTAAACCATGGTCTAATTCTAAACCACCTTTCGTTCGTGAATTCGGGCCAGCGAGTCTAGAATAACACACTACTTTGATGCACTCATCACACACTGCATGCTCACACAGGGCAAAAGCAATTCGTCCTCATTAGGCTCTTTCTAGGCACTCACAACATCTAACCTTTGCATATATTACGCCGCCCTTCAACACAGCATACAAATGAACTACTATGGAAACACACACTTTGCTTGTATTTATGTCACTCTGTACATTTATTCTACTACCCCAGGTGCATCAACCAAGTTACGCGATGAATTCGTAGGGGATGGGTTCGATCAGCGAGGGAGCGTTCTTCCTTGTGCTGACAAAGTGGGCTTTCCTGGGCTGGACGGGCTGTGAGGAAAAAAATGGGAGTAGAAAGAAATTATACAAAACATTTGTGAAAATATAAAGGAAAACAAAATATAGAAAGTTTATTTCTGAAATATAAATGGAAAAGAAAGTATTGTAAAACTGATCCCCCACCCCCTCCCATTCCTTTCACTTTCCCCTTGGTTCTGCCCTATCACAGTGCGATCAGATAGAGCTTGTTTTTCACTCACGGTTTCATGAAAACTCATCCCACTAAAAGTAGATGGCCTGGTAAACCTTTATCCATTTTAGCACCTTTTGGAATACTGTATATGCCATATATTTTGCGGGTCTAAATTTTTGCGAATCGGGACTTCCCAACGATTTCGCGAGTGGTTAAATTCGCGATCATGGAGTCCTGTACTGAACGGAGAAGTGTACACGCGTACTTCTCTTTCACATCGGAATCAGAGTCAATACTTTCGCGAGTCTTTAATTTCGCGAATAGCACCCGACTCACAAAATTCGCGAAAATAAAACCTCGCGAAATATTCGGCATATACAGTACATGATCTTTTGGAGGTCTATTCAACTTTGTTTACATATAGCGAGTCAATCCCAGTTAAATCTCCAGAGAGTGCCTGCATGGTCATTCTTCACAGACTTAAGACATAGAAATCCTTTAAGTAATTTTGTTTTAATAATACTCTTATTAGAAGCCAATTAATAAAAAACAACAACAAAAATACACTTAGACATCAAGCAATACATATGCTTCTACATGTCAAGGATTTGGCATCCCAAAATTTAATGCAAAGTAAAAACACATTTTAAAGGGACTGTACAGTACTGGTTGAGGGGAGGATTCAGGTTTGTACATTCGTAAGTAAGACAACGAGAAACCTCTTACGAAATATGAAAGAGCATGTAATTTCAAGAAGGATTCAACATTTATTTGATGAAAATTGGTTTTCAAATGGCCGAGATACCAAAAAAAGCGACAATAATAAAAGGCGATAGGCCACGCCTTTTATTAGGATCTCTTTGTTTCACTTTGTATTTGTTATCTCAAAACCAATTTTCATCAAATAAACTTTTGATTCCCCTTAGAATTGTATGCTCTTTGACATGTCATAGAGTGGTTTCTGAATATCTCGCAAAACATTAAAAGCTAAATCCTCAACTCAACCAGAACTGCACAGTCCCTTTAAAGGCAAAAACAAATTTTTGGTTCAATTTGGGAATATTTCGTTACGAAATCAGTAATTTCGTCGATTTTGTAATGAAATGACAACATTTTGTAACTAAATTAATATTTCGTACACAAAATGATAATTTCGTTATGTCGACGAAATGACGAAATATTCCTAGTGACACTTGGCGCTCCATAGTTTTTGTCCATGGTTTAAACCATGGTTTCATTTGTATCACCTTTGTGAATTCGGGCCTAAACGTGCTCCATGGCTACCTGCCTCAAATGTCTCTTGGTGTTGATCAGTGTTGGATTGAACCATCATTTTCAATCAGACGGCAATTCCTTGGTCATCACATCAACAGAAATTGACCCCTTTTAGGGCAGTGTTCTCTTATTCTCCCAAAATCTTGTGAAATTTAGTTCACAAACATTATTCAACTCATGCACAGAAAGAAGAGTAATATGAAATGGGCATGGGCCAACTTGTTTGCACGAGTTCATTTACCCATACCTGTTTATCTTCTGGGCCCTATTTCATTTGAAGTTGCTACGACAATAACTTTTCCCAGAATGGCAAGTGTCAGGGTAAATGACAAGAATCCTGGTTCCTGATTGGCTGCTGCTGTGCCACAGGAAATTGTTATTCTAGCAAGAATTGATATCTTAACATCTTTTAAGAAGTGGGGCCCTGGTCTATCAAAATATCTACAGCTACAATTTCATGTTGGTTTATTCTTCTTTTATACTGATTACAATAATACAATAATTGCATAAGCTCCTTTGTGGAGTTCCTTTGTATGAGCTCTCTTGTGGAGACTTTCATTATGAGCTCCCTCGTGGAGAGGTTAAGCTCCCTCATGGAGACTTTATGAGCTCCCTCGTGGAGACATCATTATGGTATTTTTAATATTCTTGTTTGATACCTTTAAGATTTATTATGTTTGATTGGTGTCAGTATTGTCTGGGGCAAATTATTTGTTGCATAGGGCCCCATTTTCTCTCTCTCTCTCTCTCTCTTCTTTCTTTAAAACACAACAACAACACCAACCTGTCTCTTCAGCTCGTAGTACTCTCCCTTCTCCTTGGCCTGCTGCTTGAGGATGTCGTTGTTGCGGCGCCTCTCCAGGAAGCCTTCCCGGCTCTTCGAGGGCTTGACGTGCTCAATGCGGAGGTTGATGCGCTTGGGCAGGATTTGATTCCTATAGTTCGGGCAGGGAAGCAACAGAAAATAGTGACAATGACACTAATCATTACATCTTCTATCTCTCTCTGATTTTTTTTTTTTTATTCATTTATCTATGCAGGGCTGCCAACCTTTGCAAATCTAAACATACTGGTACACAGTAATAAACAAACTCTAGGCAAAAATCAAATCTGGCTCCCACTCCCCCCCCCCCCCCCCCCAAAAAAAAAAAAAAAACAAAACGAAACAAAACAAAACTGTACATAATAGGTTTGCAAATTAGAATTGCAGGAAAATATCATTTTTCATTCAAAAACATATTTCATGTATTTGACAAAGAAAAACAAACAAAAAACATACTAATTCGTAGCTCTGAACATGGGATATCAAAATAAGACAACAGAAAAAAAAATAACATCGGTGCAAATACCAGAGTCACAAACAAGAAAAGGAGCCTTTCAAATTAATTTGTTGTAAATTTTCAAAAAAGTTTTCTTCTCTCAATCTTCATTGTAATACCCAAATCAAACCAAGTGTCTCTTGCACCACTTTGCAATGGCAACATATGAGAATGAAGAAAAGAAGGCAAAAGAGAAAGAGAAGGGGTGGGCGGGGCCCACCAGGGTCAGATGGCAGAGCAAAGGCATTCACCCACCTGACTTGCTTGTTGACAACCACTCCTACAGCATGCTGCGTCACATTGAAGACGCGCCCAGTGCGACCATGGTACACCTTGTAGGGCATACCCTTTTGGAAGGCTCCACATCCCTGAAACAAAGAAATCCAAGGGTGTTAGTAATCGTGTAGAGGAATGGGGTAACAAGTTGCTTTGTGTCAAAGCTTTACAATCTTTCTGTGCGTCCATGTATCTGCAGTACAAATGTAAAAGAATTGGACTTACAATGTATGTGCCCCATGGCTACCTGCCTCACATTTCTTGGTGTTGATCAGTGTTGGATTGAACCATCATTTTCAATCAGACGGCAATTCCTCGGTCATCACATCAACAGAAATCAACCTCTTTCGAGCAGCGTTCTTATTCTCCCGAAATCTTGTGAAGTTTAGTTCACAAACACTATTCAACTCATGCACAGAAAGAAGAGTAACATGACATGGCCATGGGCCAACTTGTTTGCACGAGTTCATTAACCCATACCTGTTTATCTTCTGGGCCCTATTTCATTTGAAGTTGCTACGATAATAACTTTTCCCAGAATGGTAAGTGTTAGGGTAAATGACAAGAATCCTGGTTCCTGATTGGCTGTTGCTGTGCCACAGGAAATTGTTATTCTAGCAAGAATTGATATCTTAACATCTTTTATAAAGTGGGGCCCTGGTCTATTAAAATATCTACAGCTACAATTTCATGTTGGTTTATTCTTCTTTTATACTGATTCTAACAGTTTTTTACTTCTGTGCAGGCTTGTTACTAGCTAAAAATAAAAAACAGAAACAAAACAAAAATCACGTAGGTTGAATTGCCCGTAACGCTGGTAAGGATGAGAGCTCAGCGGGAAGTTTTGAGAAATGTCCTACCTTGATGTCAACGTAGTCTCCACGCTTGAACACCTTGAGGAAAGTAGACAGAGGTTCGACACCATGCTTCTTGAAGTCCCTTGAGAACATGTACCGCGTACCGCGGCGGTACCCTGTGGTGTTAGTCTTCACCATGGTGTCTACATGACAGGAAAATCACATTCTTAAAATGGATGCCTCATGCACTGTCCTTTGGAATGACATGATGTTACACATTACATCACCTTGTCTCTTTTTAATTTTGTACAGACATTTTTTTCCCCTTTGAATACCATTGAAGGGGGAAGAATTCTGCAATAATTGTAAAAGCATAGGTCCTATACTTGTCTCAACTTATTATCTTAAAGGATGAGTTTACCTTAATAAATATACATGTGGATTGAGCGAATGCAGCAATTATCAATAGAACACAAGAGTGAAAGTTTGAGGAAAATCTGATAATCCGTTCAAAAGTTATGAATTTTTAAAGTTTCCGCGCAGTCACTGATGGATGAGAAGACTACTGCAGTTCATGATGCTACATGTGTAGAACGATATATGGAAAATATAAAAAAATTTCCACAAAATTTCATTTCTTTATTGAAGTATTCATTCCCTTGACAATTCCCCCTGCCTTCTGAAAAAGGCAAGTCCAGTGCTCTTTTGTTAAATGCGAGGAAAGTAAAAATATGTTGAATTTTCTTTATATTTTCTTTATACTGTTTTATGCATGTGACATCACAAGCTATAATAGTCTTCTCATCCAGCGATGGCGGTACTGAAACTTAAAACATTCATAACTCCGAATATTAAGGTGGACTTGTCCTTTAATATTAATGATTTCCACAGCATTACTTGGCAGTATTGTAATAACAATGTGTGTAAAACCATCTCCATTGAATGCATACCAACTATGGCAATGTTCACATGGTGTGTGAGACTTAAATCTTTGGCCGAAATTTCATCCTCTGCCAAGTACAGAATTCAGAGCCACAAAAAAAAAGCGTCTGGTGATACAAATACAATCCACTCTCCCACCAAGCGGACAACATAACAAGAAAAACGGCAAACACAAATGAGGCTAAATTTCAATTTACAGCTAGCACCAATAAGTTACAGTGAACCCCGTTATAACGAGTTCGGTTATAACGAGGAACCGCTTATAACGAGGTGATCGCGTTGGTCCCGTTTTCCTTTGCGTGTAAACCTATGGCAGAACGAATCGGTTATAACGAGTTCAGTTACAACGAGATTCCGGTTATAACGAGGACAATTTCGGTGCATCATGATAAAGAAAAACATAAGCAATTTGATCGGATATAACGAGGTTCCATTTCTTGACTAAACTGCCGCTTTCAAACACGCGACAAACGAAACACTGAAAACCGAATTCATGCAATCCACGTCTTTTTTCCGTTTTGCAGAGAACTGTTCCTTCCACGTATTCTTCTAAATCACGCGATAAGACACAGGAATGCCTTCCTATGTTCCTACTAAATCATTAAACATAATCATTTGATTTTCTTTTTCGCGAGATACTCGTGCGTGATATTAGGGAAGACGACAGGGCAATGAGAGATAAAAAAAAGATAACGCATTCAAAAAACGACACTTATGGCCAAAAATGGACAATTGGAATGCGTGTACAACTCATCATTATATCCTTTCCATTTTTTAGTTCCAACTTCCAGTTCTTTTGCTGGTTAGCAAATATGATTGTGGATGATTAAAGCCTAAATAATTAATGAAAGCATCGCGATCCCGCCGGGTGAGAGTAGCGTAAAAATAGTTGAATAACGCATGTTAACCTACTTAATCAGTGTTCAGAAAAAGAAACAACGCATTTATTAATATGAATAGATCGGGATTTGTTCATTATCATTTAACAAAATGATAATTTAAACATGAGTGTGTATGATTAAAGCAATGAATGATTAATGAAATGAAATCAAAGCGATCTCGCCGGGGGACAGTAGCGTAAAAATAGTTGAATAACGCATGTCACTATACTTAATCGGTGTTCGGAGAAAGAAACAAACGCATTTAACAGTTCAAGAATGTAGGCCTACAAAACGCGAAGAGATTTTCGAAAGAAAATAAAGAATGCAGTTTTAATCCCTTCAGACGCCTCTATCATACATTGTCTAAAATTACGGCCGAAATGATTCATAAAATTATCGAATTCCCGCCTGGCACCAACAGCGTAAAATACCTCGCACGTTAATGGTAAACAACGCATGTATGCTACTCTGAAATTATCGCGATCTCGCCAGGTAACAGTAGCGTAAAGTCCGACAGTCGGATCAGGCCGCTAGGTGCGGCAGTCTTGCATTGTGCGAACACGCTTGCGCCCGTGTTTTGATGGGCGCTCTAAAAAACAGACAGGATTTTTTCTTCTTTTCATCATGGATAGTGGACATGTGTGTGTAACAAAAAATCACTGTGCAAAGTTGCGACAATTTATACGTCAGATGTGAGATGAATAAGAAGTTTTAATCCCTTCAGACGCCTCTATCATACATTGTCTAAAATTACGGCCGAAATGATTCATAAAATTATCGAATTCCCGCCTGGCACCAACAGCGTAAAATACCTCGCACGTTAACGGTAAACAACGCATGTATGCTACTCTGAAATTATCGCGATCTCACCAGGTAACAGTAGCGTAAAGTCAGACAGTCGGATCAGGCCGCTAGGTGCGGCAGTCTTGCATTGTGCGAACATGCTTGCGCCTGTGTTTTGATGGGCGCTCTAAAAAACAGACAGGATTTTTTCTTCTTTTCATCATGGATAGTGGACATGTGTGTGTAACAAAAAATCACTGTGCAAAGTTGCGACAATTTATACGTCAGATGTGAGATGAATAAGAAGTGAATAGGGGGCCTCATGAGGCGTTCCCCCCCCCCCCCCCCCCCCCGGCCTCATGAGGCGTGGGGGCGGTCCTCATACGCGGGAGCGGTCCTCATCCGACATGAGCGGGTTTCCCGACCGGACGTGTGTTTTTTTTAGACGGCGCAAGATTGGGGACCCTAAAAATCTATTGCCTGAAGTATTGGGGACCCTATCCCTAAACCTAACCCTAATCCTAACCCTAACCATCAAACCCTAACCCTAACCAAAAACCCTAACCCAACGTTTTTCCCATAGGTTTAACACGCGCCATGCCCCAATCTGTGCCGTCTTAAAAAAAAAAAAAACGCTTCCCGGACTGGTCTATGAGTATGACTATGCACCAAGCCTCAACTCAAGACAGTGCCAGAGTCTGCAGAGACAAGAGTGAATGGCTGCATGGCCATGGTGCCTTGGCCGCGCTGGCATGTAATTGCATGGGTTTATCACTACTGAGTAGATTCTACATCAGCACTTGCATTGGGATTGTTAATTGGTCATTGGCTTCAATTTATTTTACCCGTGTTATTACAATACAGTATGATGTGCATGCATGTGCATTGCCATTGGTACCGCGGCAAGCGCAAGGCTGTCAAGCAACGGCGCTAGTAGTGTGACCTGCGTTTTAACTCTTTCTTTGCGTGATTTTTCCAGGGGAAATAGACAATCACAACCCACAGTTCTTTGATTTGACTATTCAGCAATACATTACACTCAATCTCATATTTTGTGTGTATTTTGAATAACGAACAAATTAATTCAACCGTTCTGATATTTTGCACATGCTAACCTCGAGTAGATCGTACACGAAAGAGAACCGGAAGAGATTGTGATCACGTGGGTATGCACTATTTCAGATATGTTACAAAAATAGGTCACAATTTCATATTCTGATCCTTAAAATTGTATGTATGTTACAGTTTATAAAGTTGAAAAGATTTATTTATTTATTTTAAACTTTTAAAAACAACAAATACTCTAAAAATACGCACTGCAGAATATTTCATAATCACAAACTAGTTTGAATCATAGAGGTTAATGACGCGAGATAGATACCCAACTCGCGTATCACCGACGAACGACAACGCCGAGCTTGCGAGTTTCAATAATTTCCACCTCCGTGGTATATACGAATTTAAATTGAAAATTCCATGCATAAAATAATAAGTTCCAATGAGAGAAAAATGTGACGATAAGTGCTTATGAGTATCATAAAAATGTATCCATTATGAAAATGACGGTTTGAGAATGGTTTATAAGTCTGCTATAGTCCATCAATTATGCTAACAATGTAACCAGTAACTTATGAAGCAATCATATCGTTGTCTTCACTCTGGTAATCTATTAGATTTTGAATCTATTGCAGTTGTTTTACTTAAATAGATGTTACATAGACCTAAGATGTAAAAGACAAAATATCAATATTATAATAAAGGGCCTAAGAAATATAAACGAAATAGATTAAGACTTCATATAGCTAAATTGCGTATATTATAATCATTATATATAAATATATATATATATATATATATATATATATAATCAATAATTAGTTTCTGCTTGGAGTCCTAAGAAAGTATAGATTCACAACAGTAGGTCAATATAAAAACTCCATAGTGAATTTGATGAAATTCGTCAAATTCACGTCTCTGGAATATATATATGTATATATATATATGTATATATATATATATATATATATATATATATATATATATATATATATATAATATATGCATAGGTCTATTTTTTGGGGGTGGGGTGGAGGTGGAGGGTCCCAAAGTAATGAAAATTGAAATTGGACATAAGGATGGTCATTTCAGTTAAAGCCTTTAGCATTAAAGAATTTGACAACTGGTCCGGAATTTACATGCATAGTAGATTTATATAAGACTCCTGTTATCAGTTAGGATTTTATTGCATATCTGTAATACCATTATATTGCAGTATTCATCATAATAGGCCTACTGTAACAGGATATGGGGCCAATGTGCAAATTCTCTTTTGAATCGTGTATACACTTCAGAAAAGATTGTAAGTGCAGCAAGTAACAAACTCTCACCCTGTAAGCCATATACTACAACAAGTTCTCAACCTATTTTCAAAAAGCTCAGTCCAGCTTTCAAACTATATTTGGCATAGTATGTAAGTTACGAACCGCCTCATTAGTATGTTACATGTATACACTAACAGACTTATTATTCTCTTTATCTTTGATAAAATATCAAACTAATACGAGAGATGCAAATTTATATAACACTAATAGCATGAGGTGACTAATAGACAAACGTAATGACTTATACATTGTATTTACCTCTTCTTAGATATGTTACATCGCATACCACCAAGGCCTAAATTTTTTAAATAACAAGGAGTACATGTTTGTATCAAATGAACTTATGTCCATCTTAATGAATAACTATAGTGTCCGCTGAAATTTAACCAAATACTTATTTATCGTCTAGTAACTACAATATATTTTATCTTCCTGCCATAGTTTGCCTAAGTTTTATTTTTTTTTCTCCCTCTTTTAGGTGTACACCTATATAGAAACTCTCAGGAGCCCAGCTGTAGAACAGCCAATGGCCTCTAGTCCTGCTGGCTCTTCCAATTCTCTCTCAGAATTTTTTTTCTCTCTCTCTTTTTCTTTTTTTTTTCTTTTTTGGTATATTGATTATATTTATTATGAGGAAGAAAGATTTGCGGTGACACCATGTGTATGTAGTCCTTAATCGGATCGCTGTTTGGCAGAAGAGCCTAGAAAGAGGAGAAACGAAGAGGGAAGCGACATATGGGGGTTGTGAGGAGGGCAGAAAGTGAAGAGTGGGAGACAGTAATGGGCTAGAGGTTGAAGTTGCACTAGTGGAGACGGTAGAGAAAGGAACACAGAGAGTGGTAAGGAAGAATAGTGTGAGAATCAAGTAGGATGTTCGGACATCGTTAGAAGGGGAAAGATGAAATAGAAGGGAAGAGGAAGAGGAAGGAGTTGAATGTTGGAGAATCATGGAGATAGGGGAGAGCAGTAAAGATTCATGAAACCAAGAGAAGAAAAACGAAGTCGGCGAACAGTGTGGCTATGGAATGCGGAATCAATGGAGAAAGGACGAATAATCCCTCGAAGGAAGGGTAAGTAGAGGAGAGATGAGAATATGTTGATAGAAGGGAGATAGAGAGAGAGAGAGAGGCGGGGGGGGGGGGCAAAGAAAAGAAGTAGAAAAGAACAAATTGAAATTCAATACGTAAATCAGAGGGAGCTAGTATGGATCCTAGAATGAAATGCTGCTGAGAGGGAGAAAAAAAACAATTGGAAAGGAAAATTGATGACAGTTAAGTCCTGAAAAGGTTCCTGTGGGAGAAAAGCAAAAATAAGAAATCAAAATGAGGTTAAAGTGTAGACCGTTTCTCCTCTTTCTAGGCTCTTCTGCCAAACAGCGATCCGATTATAAAGGACTACATACACATGGTGTCACCGCAAATCTTTCTTCCTCATTTACTTCACCATGCAAACCTTCAAACAACACATATATTTATTATGTATTGATGTTCTCATCACCTTTGCTCTTTGCATCTTAATGACAATTAGAAATAAATAAAGTAAAAAATGAATAATTTATAGAGTTGTTGAGAAATAAAGTAAAACAGAAACGTCATATTGTGTTTCACAAACATAAACACTTATATGTCTGAACAATGTGTATGTCTGAACATAGACTACTAGTAGGCCTACAATGGCGGTGTGCGCAAGACGTGTCTAGTTATAGAAGTATCTATGGGGCTTATAAAAATTCATGATCCGCCGTTTGTCAACATCAAGTGTACGTAAGATTGGATCAAGGTGCAGAACGTGAATGCCAGCTGAAACCATCCCCTCCTACCTACCCAAGAGTCTTCTGATTACGCTTTACAAGAGCATGAGCTTCACTTAAACCCGAATGCGCCAAGGAGTGACGTAGTTTCAACACGTACATGTATTCGTGTTTTTCGTTAGTTTCAAGAATGGTAAGTTTTCGGAGATTCACTTTGCTCGAACCGAGGAATTCAATTCTGTGTGTGCATGCATTCTATTCATGCCGACATACATGGGCTCGCCGTACGTTCGCGATGCAAACTTCAATGTGATGTGACAGTGCAGTGAATGGGATATATGCGGCTCTCACGACACACGAGAGGGCAGGGCTAGCCTAGGGACAGGACAGCACAGGGCATGCACATGCAACAACAACGACCGTTGGCGTTGTCGTTGATAAGATTCAATTATACATTGTAAAGTCATGTAGACTCTCCATGAGCGAAGGGTGGAAATTTGTGTGAGAATGAGCTTGTAAATTGTACTTGTACCATGAGCGAAGGGTGGAAATTTGTGTGAGAATGAGCTTGTAAATTGTACTTGTACCAAAATAACCATTTCTTTACTAACGTGCATGGCCATGGTCCCATTCTCAGCCATGTCGATCAATGTTAATCGTGGAACTATTTCTAACGTTAGACAATACTAAATAGAACCTAATAATTCACATCCCCAGATCCCTGAAATAATTGTATTGTTTGACTAGTTGAATGACTTGACCATCTCTTGTATCTATTAGTTTTGATAGACACTTTTCTTTACAATTAATTACAGTTATGAATTTATACTCTAGATCAATCTACCAACTCTTATTGTTAACAGACCATTAACGTCCGGACACTATCACACTCGCAGCTTCATATCCAAGAAAATAACCAATAACTCACAAGTTCTTCCAGACCAAACAATTTAAAAATTACTTAATAATACAACAACAGTATTGGTGGAGATGAGAATTGGGCTTTTTAACTTTTTGCGAGATACCAAGAAAACACTTATGATACAGTAAAGAGCATACCATTTTAAGAGGAATGAAAGTTTATTTGATGAAAATCGGGTTTGAAATGACTGAAATATCCAAAAACAAAGAAAAACAAAGCAATTGTTATAAAGTGTGGGTCCCACACTTTATTGGAATCGCTCTTTCTTGGATATCTCAGCCATTTCAAAACCAATTTTCATCAGCTAAACGTTGAATTCCTCATAGAATTACACGCTCTTTCATATTTCATAAGAGGTTTCTCATTACCAGGTATCTTGCCAAAAAATGTTAGAAACCTGAATTTAGGTCTCAATGAAAACTGTACAACCCCTTTAATACATGTACTGCAGAGCTCTGCAGAGCTCTTGATCAAAAGATCAGTGTCTGCCAACTGTTTTATCTGTATCTATTGTCTGGGATATGTCCCGTTGAGCTAATTTACATGGAGACTACAACTCTACAGTGTATGTCTGACTTCATGGAATCCCTTCTCAGGAGGAGAACTGTGAAAAAGTTTTAGAAAAAATGTTATAAAATTCCTCTGGACAGATGGATTTTTCTTTCTTAATCACCCACATGAATGTGATAATTGTGATTCACATCAGATGGTCGATCTCAGCTTCGACATTCGATATCATTGCTTTAGTGCAATAATGCATCTGACATAGTCGTGGCCAGTTGAGAGAGAATTTTTGGAAGCATGCGGATTCTTTTGCTTGTAATGTGTGTTTACAGACTGATGTAAATCTACAGCGTAGAAGCAGAAATCAACCATTTCTGTGATTCAGTGTAGTTGAGATTTATGTTAAAGTGCTATGATTACATGTTAGAAGTTATTTTGTGCAATTTTGATGCAGTATGTTCCCACTGAACATGAGATATCCATTTGGATATGAAACTGCATTAGCGCCAGTCTGTAAGGCCGGCGGCACCTGCTGATTGTACACTTATACATAGCTGTGTGAACTGTTCTTATTTGCTAAATATGAAAATTCTTCCCTTCTTTTTTTACTTTTAAAGCACTTGCATTGTTGTATATCTACAATCATGATAATTGTTAAAATAGGTGTGCTTTATTGGGAATTTAGCCAAGAGATGTAAGGGACTTTACATTGAATATATCCTGTCCAGTACATTATTTAAAATGTTCACAAATTCATACAATGAATGATGAGCTAATATTGCAATATGGAGGGTCAACTGTTTCTATTTGTGTCCATGAAATATTAAGTAGAAATCTGGTTGTCAGATGGCAAATATCTTTACAATCATATACAAGCGTTGTAGGGTGCTACATGTCCTGTATGACAAAAACATGGAGCATTTTCAGGGTAGACTTTTTCATGCATTCTGCTTCATGATACATGTACCAGCGTGAAAACAATTTCTCAAGTGTGCTAAACATTTGTTTGCTTTTTTTTTTTTTTGGTCCATTGAATCTACCCATTGTCAGCAACATGTGTAACACTGTCAGCGAAATAAAGAATGTTAGATATTAGGTCCATCCTATTAGACCAAGAGCATAAATTTGATCGTGGTTAAAAATAAAAAATTAAAATTAAAATTGATAAATAGATAAGAAATAGCCCTACTGAGAGAAGTAAACCCTACCTGTTGATCAATTTAATGGTAATGTTACATTAAAGTACAACTTTACATAGTATGTGTACACGCATGTACCCGGTAACTTATTCTTTGGGTTTGATATTGAGCTGACTCATATATATACCACACGTGTGCATAAATTCCAAATTTCCATACGGTTTACCCAATTGTATTCATCTTAGTACCATAGTGTTTGGTTCTGTGCTTTGTCACTGAACTAGGGTGAAAAAGGATGTACACATTTCAATACAATGTAGACTCTCAATATTTGTTAAAATATCTATTCTAGATCAGAAGTTGCAATCTTACAAATTTCATTTGTACAGAGGGAGACAAATTGAAGAAAATTCATGCCCCATATCTTCACCCCTCTGCTTTAGAAATAATTTCACATTGCTTTCAATCTCAGTGTTGATACAGTCATGGTTTTTGGGTAGTTTTCCTGATATTTGAATAGAAAAATACCAGTACCTATCCAACTGAAACACACACAGGATATTGATTAAATGCGTTGGTGAGACTGAGTCATAATTGAAAAAGATAACATGTAACTGTAATGTTTCAAGCTGCTGACAGTATGTACCCACACATGTTAAAATGTGTGTGATATTTTCAAACTAAGCGTGCGTGGTATCATGGTGTGATCAGAAAGCATAGGATTGCTTGTCATTTGTTTGTTTGTTTGTTTGTCTTTTTTTTTTGAGGGGGTTGCATTTTGTTGTGAAATTAGCCATAAATTAAAGTTACACTGAAAGATGAATTGATAATATGAATGCTTTGATTATGGAAACATGTGAGGCTGTACAAAGCAAACAACGGGAAACATACACCATGCAGGCTCTATGCTAGTGACATTGATTGTTGATTGTTGAAAGAGATGAGAAGCTCTGTGCTGTAATTACTTGATATTTCTGATAGGCTACATTCTGCATTTCAAAGTATTTCTTCTTCTTCTTCTTTTTCTTTGTTGATGAGTTTATAAGGCAAGTCACTTTCTAGATAACACACATTTGATCTGACTTTGACACAATTTATAATTCAATGTACATTATCAGTTTGACCTCATTCCATTGTTTTGGCACCAAGATACAATGATGTCATTTCCTGTTTGTATAATGTACGAAGGTTGAACACACAGTTCTGTGTACATTGCTTAGACTGGTGTAAACTGTAAATATACATTTTACACAGGTGTACAGCACAGTATGTAGACAATAGCTAACCAGATATTCATATGGCTTTGAAAGTAAAAATTTCATTCCTGACAAACAGGTATATTTCCAAGGATTGTAGCGGATGACAAATTACTGTAAAACAAGGAATTTTTGCGTGCACTTTAATTTCGCGAATTTCGCGAGCGCCAAGATTCGCGAAATTAAAATGCACGCAAAAGTCCATGTTTACATTATATGCATTAAACGGCAGTGGCACTTCGCAAAAATTTCATGCCGCGAAAAAGGCTGTCGGCTCCAATTCGCGAAAAATTCATGCCGCGAATATATCATGTTTTACAGTATACAAAACGGTATGACAAGCAATTACTTTGGTAAACTAATAGACCTACTGTACAACCCAGGTTCGGTGTGGGTGCTGTTTTTTGTGCTAATGTCTATTGCAACTATAACCGGGGGCTTCAAGCAACTGTAAAACCAGAAATATTTGCGGCATGAAGCTTACATTGTATTATATCTGTTACATGTGCATTTTATTTTTGCGAACCTTGGCTCCTCACGAAATACACACAAAAATTTCTGGATTAGTGTGCCCAACAGTATGCACTGACATAGCAAAGCACCTGACTCATTACGTAACCCACTTAATCACCTTTTCTCTAGACGTTTATTTTATTTTGGAAGCCCTCCTACACTGTAGTTGGGGATGACACCTTTACTTTACAGTACGGTACCTTAAAACCGAATAGGTTTATACAACTTTGACATACAGTTTGTACATGTACTGTAGGTATTTTGTCAAGGGGAGATGGAAGGAGGGAGATACGTGTACAGACTGGATAGTCACCAGTAATTGCTTCTTAGATTTTTTCTTGTTTTGTTTTGTTTTGTTGTTTTGGGGGGGGGGGGTTTGTTTGTTTGTTTGTTTGTTTGTTTGTTTGTTTGTTTTTTGTGTGTTTTTTTGTGTGTGTGTTTGTTTTTTGTTTTTTGTTTTTTTAATGACAGATATGTACATTGTATAGTGACTTGGTGGCAATTTGACTCTGCTGTCCTGGGTGCATGTATTTGAGTGCATTTAGTTTTAATAGCCCTGAGATGGGAGCTCCCACCTCCCAAGTTTAAAGGCTGTATAGCCATGTTTTGCAATCTCTTCCATATATTCTCTTCCATGTACTCATGAGGTTGGCACATCTTTTCAGAAAAAAAATGCACAGATGTAAAACATTGTATTGCGTGCCTCATTTCAATGATTACACTAGATAGTGACAAACTTTTTTTCCCGTTTTATTTGGGGGGATGTGGGTTCTTTTTGAATGTTTGTCTGCATATTTCGGTTGCCTTCAGGCAAAAAGTCCATTTATGAAAAGTATGTGAATAACGTGGTGGAGATTGTGGATACTCATCAGTTAATGACTGACACTTCAATGATCCTGTGTTCATCAGCTACCTCCCCACCCCCCCCCCCCCCAGCACTCACATGTACACACACACACACAATATGCATTGTTGTATTGTATAGGTCTGTACGTTGTAGCTCTAGGCACAATCAAAATGATGATCTCTCTTTTTTTTTTTCTCTCTCTCTCTCTCTTTTGGCTTGACACATCATGTGTGAATGAATTATTATTGAAAAATTCTTGCGCATTCATAAAGCCTGCCATATTTTTATCTCTCTCTCCCCCTCTCCCTCTTTCTCTTCCTTCCATTATCTCCCCCCCCCCTCTTTATTCCTTCCTTTTCACCCCAACCCCACTATCTCCCCCCCCCCCCCCCACCTCAGGGAGCTAATGCATCTGCATTGGAGAAAGAGATAGGGTCGGACCAGTTTCCGCCCAGTGAACACTACTTCGGCCTTGTCAATGTGAGTATACCTTTGTTCTTGTATTTCAATATGCATCAATAGTTGGAAGAGGATATATGAATGCAATGGAAATTTTTCAAGATCGGTTTTACATTTGGATAACGCATGCATACAAGTATACCTCAAGCTGAAATGAGATACCAGTACCAGGAATACAGTGTACATGAACTCTCAAATTTTATCCCGTCCTCGTATTGTATTGGACTTCATGCATTGACTGTTTCACATGTCAGATTAATTTACCAAGCTAAATCTGTATGGTTATTTTTTGGTTATTTTTTTTTCTTTCTCTCTGTTATCACTCTCATCTTAATTCAGAGTAAGTGCTACCATAATAATTCTATGCTTTTCCCCTCACCGAAGTGAAATACAATAGTGTGATTGCATATCGTTGATCTTCTGGGATAGGCATGTACCAGTATGTGGGGTTAGATGGTTTCGCATTAAAACAATTGAGCCATGATTTAGAGAGTCCTGTATCCTTTTTGCTGCACACTTTTTACCCATTTTCTTTTTCTCTCCGTCAAAGCCTAGAATTTGCAGACACTGCTTAATTTTTTTCTCTTTAAAAAGTGTTTTCTGTTTAGTTCACAGAAAAATATCATTTGTGCAACCAGTAATCAGTAATACATGTACAATGCACATATAGATTGAGTGAAAGCAGCAATATCAGCAGAACATATCGATCAGTGAAAGTTTGAGGAAAATTGGACAATCTCTTCAAAAGTCATAAAGTTCGAAAGTTTCTGCACAAACTGCTGGATGAAAAGACTACTACAGCGATATAAGGAAAATAAAATGAGAATTCTTCATATCAAAAGTTCTTTTTTTGAAAAAAAAAAAGAGTGCACATACAGTGTACCCTTGACTTGTTAATTGTGTATGCTAAGGGTGATATTATTTCCTATCTGCCTTCTGAAAGAGGTTTAAGTTAAATCTTCTTTGATTATGTGAGAAAAGTGAAAATATGTTGAATTTGTAGAATATTTTTTATATTCTATGCATGCAACATCACAAGCTGTGATAGTCTTCTCATCTACAAATTGTCCAATTTTCCTTAAAGTTTCAGTAATTTTTTTACTAATGTTGCTATAATATATTAATTCTCTCAATCCATACAATGTGTAAAAAGGTAAACTTGTCGTTTAAATGGATGCATTGTGAATACTCTTCAACCAACGTTTTTCATGGGGGTTTTTTGCACGTGAGAAAAGAAGAGGTTGATATTCATAAACATTTTTTCTAAAAGGCTGGTTTCAGGTTTGTTTTTGACCACTGTACATCATTTTGTGCAATATGAGACTGTCAAGAATGTTTTCTTCTGTGACTCATCCTGAGCAAAGCTGCGGGTAAAGATCTCCCAGTATGAAAATCAATGCCCTGTGATGATGTGCAGTGCACTGTTAAATGTGATATTGTAATATGGAAGAAAAGTCTAGACTCTAGAATGAATACCTGACGGTATGGATGGTGTATTTTTAGACATCAAAGGAGATGATGATTATAATTTTTTTTTTTTCTGAGAATGACTATCTAGAATGAATCAGCCATGTTGTTGGTGGTGGTGATGAGATTCTCACAGTATTAAATTTCACTCTGATTTATCATTTTTTCTTCCCCAAGAGAATACTTCAGCATGTTATTCTTTGAAAAGCATTATGCTATCTGATTAGTGACATAAAAGATGCAATATCAGTTTTCTCAGGAGTTTAGGCTTTCTCCATTATCAGTGGTACATGCAGTACATTCAATCAAGTGACGTGATTATTACATCACTGTACTTGAGCTGGTTGGTAGTTATAGTATGAGTAATTTGCATGAATTTGTTTTTCCTTTCTGTGTTATGGAGGTTTTGTGTTGTTCATTTCCTAATAGAGGGAGATCAGTTTAGAATAGCAATTTTTCAGGTTTCATATCGATGTGTACATTTGGACTACTATTTATTTATTATATGTAATCAATCTGAAGGAAAGAGTAGATCTGGAAACATATAGTTACCTGTACACCTGTAGCATGAGGTATAATACAGTAGTAGTTTTGGACTCCGCTGTGACTACAACCAGTACCAAAGTGAAGTCCTTTTTAGGGCTGACTTTAAGACTTCCTGCAGAATAGCCATTTAAAAGGTTTTTTTTCAACTCTGACTCTGAAAAGGGTAAATATTTGCCCTCTTCAGACTGAGCAACCGTTCTTCATTGCATCGTACATTGTAGTGGATCGACGGCATAAATTTAGATTTAATAATGTTTGCATATTTCATACATGTATGCGATACTATTATGCGCACTTCAGTTTATGTGGATCCTTTGAATCTCTTTATAACTACTGTTCCACACAAACACTTTGACAACCTGCACTACTTGCCAAAATGAATAGGCTCAGGTAATGAATATATTTATGAGCTAAAAGTAGGGCATAGATATAGAGGATCACTTGGAAGTTTACAACCCAAACTTGAGTAAGTTCTACAGTATCAACTGTATGCTTTATGAATCCTGGGAAACATGTAGAACAATATTTGCACTAATGTGCATTTAACCATTCTAGCAACACTGACTTTCAGAAGTAAAACAAGAGAGAGCAATGCAGTTTCAAAAAATAAGATGTGTGGTAATGTTAAACAGATCCATTCAAGGTGAAATGGAAATATATTGTATTGTAAATATTTGATTTACAGTGATGTTCAAAGATTGAATTCCGCATTCCTCAGGATAATCAGATGTTCCATTACAATGGTGTGCATGCATAACAGAATGCTGATTAAGTTTGCAATAGATGTCAACATCTTTAAACTTTGTACAGTGCAGAGTACATAGTGTGTCTGTTGTTTTATTTTTGCATCTTCAAATACAGAAAGAAGAGCATGGTGTGTTGAGGGCATTTTGTTTGTTTGTTTGATTTCAGCAAGATATGACAATTTAAAGATCCATGTTACTCAATGTAGGAATTAGTGCATAAGTGATTGCAATTTGTAGAATGGAATAAGAGTTTACTTTGCAATAAAGATAAAATGGTAGAAATGGCAGTGAATTAAATACATATGATAGGTGGATGTGTAGACTATCATGAAAAACATTTAGAGAAAAAAAATGAAATGAAACATTTAGCGTTCCACAATAAAAATATATATAGTGTTTGAGAAGGCTGTTATGGAAATGTGTGAAGGAAGAACGTACAGTTGTATGAGTGTTTTCATTTTCCACATGGAAGTAATGTCTTCAGTACAAGTTGATTAAGAGGACTGTGAGGTTTACTCCGATTTTGATTCTTTTGTCATGATTAAACAGTAGAAACGGTGGAAGATACACTGTGAAGCATGTTATGGCGTATCATTTTTTATTCTGCTTACATTAATGTAGATTGGCATGTTTATTCCACACCATGGCCTATGTGCATAGGAATCAAGGTGTACCTTCTATAAACTCTGAAACTATTCCCTCCCCCCCCCCCCCCCCTCTCTCTCTCTCTCTCTCTCTTGGAGACAATGGGTTGATTTGTTGTAAGTGTTTAAGGGAAACTTTTTTTTTCCTTCTGGTATCTGAAATACAAATTTGTACATATGTATATGAATGGCCAGTCCTGAGGCAAACTATGGCATTGTCACATTCTTTCTGTCCCACCAATTGCTATTCATGCAGAGACTCCAACTCTCCCGTTTTCGACGGGAGATCTCCCGCCGAAAACCCATTTTTGCAAAATCTCCCGTTCTCCCGCTTGAGATTTAATTTCTCCCGCCCTGGCTCTGTGTCTCCCGTTCGAAAGGATTTCTTACTTATTGCTATTGTACGTTGTATGTTGCAAAAAATAAGCCTTAGATAGCACAAGACTTGGAATTTGTCAACACTGACAAATTAGGTGATCCGATCTTTTCGGAAATCAATGATTTGAGTCCTGATCCAAATAGGCATGACCATACAGGTTTCATCTGTGTTGACGGGACATTGGCCGTGTGATGTTTGGATTCTCATTTAGAAAAGGGAGTCAGACCTGCCCTTGGAGTCTCCCGTTTGCTAGGGGTTTCAGGTGGGAGAATCTCCTGATCAGAAGGTGCTTTGGGTTGGAGTCTCTGTTCATGTTGGCTGCTGAGATGGTTTTGAAATGATGTGAATATAATATTTGCTTGTTCTTCCTCATATTTCCCCATCATCTCTTCTCACCCCAAAGTTTGGCAACACATGCTACTGCAACTCAGTGCTCCAGGCCCTGTACTTCTGCAAGCCGTTCCGGGACCGGGTCCTGGCCTACAAGACGCAGCCAAAGAAGAAGGAGACGCTGCTGACCTGCCTGGCGGACCTCTTCAACAGCATCAACACGCAGAAGAAGAAAGTGGGCGTGGTGGCGCCCAAGAAATTTGTGGCGAGGTTAAAAAAGGAGAATGGTAAGCAGCATGTTTACGAATGTATGCATACCACTATGTGCCAATTTTGTGTGAACCTCGGTAATGACAGGTGTTCCCGACAACCAGAAGACTTGCCCCAAGACTTGCTCGATTTGTTGCCCAGCGTTGCAGCAGCAGATGCTTTGCACACTTCGTTTTAAAGGGGAATAATTTAACCAATATATGTGAATTGAGCAAATACAGAAATAGTAGTAGAACACATC
Source organism: Diadema antillarum (assembly GCF_040938485.1). Classification (NCBI taxonomy): domain Eukaryota; kingdom Metazoa; phylum Echinodermata; class Echinoidea; order Diadematoida; family Diadematidae; genus Diadema; species Diadema antillarum. Next base: position 998,311 of record NW_027271284.1, read on the forward strand.
AGTGAAGTTTGATGAATATCGGACAATCCTTTCAAAAGCTTTTTTAAGTTGTGGTACCGCAATCACTGAATAAGGAGACTGAATAATTTGTGATGTCACAGCTGGACAACGACATAAAGAAAATATTAAGAAAATTCCACGAAATTTCATATTTTATGAAAAATACTCATCCCTTTCCCTGACTACTGATATTTGTTGATACATTGTACAGGCAATGATTTTTCCTCATGCCTTTTAAAAGAGATTTTCAAGCCAAGTGCTCTTTCATTAAGCTAGAAAAATGAAAATATGTTGATTTCTCTAAAATGATTTTTTTTTTTTGTATATCATTGTATATGTGACATTATGAATTGTTGCAGTCTTCTTATCCAGCAATGGCTGTACTAAAACTTATATTCATAATTTTTGAACAGGTTGTCCGATTTTCCTCAAATTCATTGATAATGTCTTCTACTATAAATCATTCTGCATTCTCTCAATCCACATTCATATTTGGGTTTCATTCCCCTTTAAGCATTGGATTGTATTCAGTATGAAGCAGGTTGATTGAATAGCTCATTGAAGGAAATCAAAACAAAACATTGCTTTGATGTGACAAGATCAGTAAACCTGTGTAATGCTTGTTTCATTTATTTGTATATTTTTTCATTAAGCTATTGAGCATTATTTTCTGCCGAAATTTGATCACTAGGGCTAGTAGTAGAATTGCAACTTTACTAATACGGTGTACGTACTCTGCAAGTCTGAGACTCAATATCCTGTCCTGGGCAACTGCAGTGCCCACAAATGAGATGAAAGTTTTGTGTCTCACACTGCTTTGGTCTGCCAAAGCTCTTTGAGTTTTCCCAGTGTAGGCTGAAAAACAAATAATGCCACAGGCATCGCATTCCATCAATTTGCAAACCAGAACAAGCCATGGCCTGTTAAGCAGCCTCTGAATGGGAAAGTCAAAGTCTATTTAAAGTAAATATGCACTGTTTCTGTGCTAGACAAACAGTTGCTCTGTGATCATTCGTTTGTATTGATCACTCAAAGAATGAGGGGTAGCAAGTTGAACAAAAAGTGGATCAAATGTCTTCTTTCTGTTGTGTATAATGCTATTTGAAGTCATGTTATGTTTTGAGCAATATCCACCTCCCATCCTTTTTAGTTATTGAAATACAAACTGATTGTATGTACAAAATGTACATAATTGTACATTAAATGTGCAGTGGCCTACAGTCTGATTCAGTGTATTAACACTTCAACTTTTGTCAAGTCTCTTATCTCTTTGATGATTTGTGCTTTGCTCACCATTATTTTGCTTTGCATACAGTGCAGTATGCTGCTATTTCCATAGACTATCAAAGAAAGCAAAGCTAGTTATCAAACTGTCAGAGAAATGTTGTTTTTACTTTACAGTGAGAGGTACAGTGTAAGGTAAATTCTTGATACCCTGAAAGTATGAAGATTCTGTCCATGAATTAAAGAATACAGTGACAGTCTAGTGTTGTGGGAAAGTATGGAACATTTTCTCCTTTTTTTTTTTAATAATGTGGATAGTGCATTACAAACTAATATAGATTTATAATGCTTATAATTCAAGACTAGGCTAGTTAATAGGTGAAAGCCAAAACATTTAGAAAATACACACCATTGTCTGTGAAATCCCTCTCAGTGGCAAGAAAAATGTTTATATTGAATGTGATAATGATTGGCCTTGACATAATACGCTGATGCACATCCTCAAGTGGACACAATTGCTGGTTAGGTCGTACATTTTACCTGCCAGATACAACGTGTATGTAGCAAGAAGGCAGTGTATGGGTGAATGATGGCTTGTTTTGTGTCCATGTTAATTACTGGTAATCGTGTGGGACCAGTGGCGTAAATTGTGTGATTCTTCGTGCGGATAGGCTTCAAATCTGGATAATTATGCTGGTACCAGAGTTACGATTGTAGAATTAAATAATCTCCATTGCGTGAAGGTGCAAATGTAATATTATCTCTGGTCTTGTACCGTAGCCAGACCGTGCCCCAAGATGAGGGTAAAAAATCAGCACTTGAGTTTTATCTTTCTCTTTTCTCTCTCTTTGGCATGAAATTCTTACCAGGTGGTGCTCGAGTGGAGAAGAAGAAGAAAAAAAAAAAGAAAACCAACAAGAATCAGTCTTTGATAATAATTGTTGTGTTACATGGCATAGATGTAAACTGGTGTTGGTGAGAACATAGATGGTGTGGTCACACTGTGCAAAATTACACGTTCGAGGTAGTTTCACTGCCCGGTATTTTGCTTCACATAGTTTGGGCAGTGTGACCACAAACTTCTTGAGAAGTAACCAGAAAAACTTCCTGCTAAACTTCCTTCGTGCATTTGGGAAATTCCTCACTTCTCGCAAAACTATGTGCAGTTTTATGTAGTATTGGACCACGCAGAGCTGAAACTTCAAGAAGTTTTGAAGTGATAATATATCCATTCGTGTTGTGTGCACACATTGTGCTTTCTTTTGCATGCTGTTACACATTTGTATTTTTTTTTAATATTCAAGGGGGGGGGGCTTTTTCATACCATAACTAGGGTAGTTTCAATCACTGAAACTACACACAGTCTTGTTGGTAGTGTGACCACCTCAAATTTCTGGAAGTTAGCAGAAAGCAAACTATGCATAATTTCATGTACAGCTGTAGTGTGTCTGCGGCTAATGAGTGTTCCGTTTGTAGAGTTAGAATAGTGAAATGGTTTCGAGGGACATTATAAGTCCTGAGATCAGGTCAGTGGACTGAAAACCTCCCAGAAAGAGCATTTCAAACCCTTAGGATACACCATTCTGTATTACAAAAAGTCACCAATTTATATTTTTTCATCAAGAACAAAAGAAAATCTGACCTGTTCTTCATGTGTATGAAAATAGCAAATATGTTTTTGCATGTCCTTCTCAACAGATAAGTTCCATCTGTTCCCAATACTTGAGAAAAATAGAAATTAATGAAATTTTGTTTACAAGACAGACAAAGAGCTGCTCAACACTGAGATCACATGTGGACATTGTACCTGTTGGTTGTGTTTTCCTAGCTCCCACAAGTTAGGGATTGCAACTGTGGAATCCTCATCCTTCATGCTACATACCCTTTCTTTTTGTTTCTTTTGCAGAAGTGTTCGATAACTACATGCAGCAAGATGCTCACGAGTTCCTCATCTACCTGCTCAACACGATAGCAGACCTCTTACAAGGTGAGATACCGTGTATGCGCTGTGTATAAAACATCTAAAACTGGTAGGAAGATCGGTATGTCAGGATGTACACTTGTGTTCATGAGCTTCACAACTGCATTGGTGGAGCTGAATACGTACAAAGCGAGAATGTTAATTCAAAATTCAAGATAATTTATTGTCAATTAAAATTTATACACAAAATTTGTTTTTGGACATCTAACAATTGTGCAGAGTGCATAGGTGTTACTATCAGGACAGTATGATACTGTATGCGCCATATATTTCGGGGGGTATCCCGTATTCTGCAAATTTTGCGAGTCGTGTGCTATTTGCAAATTTAACATCACACAAAAATACTAACTCTGATCCTAACATGAATGCAACATGAACATACAATGTACATTTCTTCATTCATGACTATATTCCATGATAGCCGGTTAAACCACTCGTGAAATTGTTGGGAATCCCGATTTGTGAAAAATTTGACCCGATACATATATGGCATACTCTGTATTAACCTTCATCTGGTATTGACGGAAATGATGAACACAGTGGGGATGTACCAATCTTTCCGATGTCTTTAGAATTGTTCCCTGATATCCAGTCCACTCACCAATATAAAAAGCAGTTTTGCACAGTGCCATGAATATCATTTCAAGAAAATATAATCTCTGTATTCTGAACTTGGTCTTCTTCTCCCCTTTCTCTATTTTCTTTTTCTTCTTTTTCTTCCCAATCTCCCTTCTTCGTCCATGAAGATATGGTTGTATTAGGAGATAGGATAACCCCAGGAAGTAGTCAGACATACAATAAGTAGGCTTACAATAGAGTAAGAACACTTAGGCTAGGATCAAGCTATATCTGTCATTTTGTACTGCTACGTTGGGAAAAGAGTGACACATTTCTTCCCCCCCCCCCCCAGTTGTAAATTCCCGAAGTTGCTGTCATCTGATTTCACATTCATTATTTTGTGAATTTCAACGTATGATTGAAAATTACCTGACGTAAGAACTCATCCCCCCCCCCCCCCACTCCTCACAAGCACTCAACCCAACCCAAATGCAATGCATTACACCTAACACTAATAGACCTTTTCCACAGTGTACTGTACATACAAAGAGCTGAAAGAATTTTTAAAAAGAGTCTTATATGTCTGCACAGTGCCACAAATGGCTCTCGTAAATCATGTTTTTAACTATTGAATCTTTAACTTGATGGCAGCATGAATACATGTATCAGTAATTTGTTTGTGGTTGTCTGGCCCAGCGAACCGTGAGAATTCTGTTTCGCACCACGGTGCTGCACAAAGACTGCATTTTATGTGATGTGGTCTTTATGAGACAAGAAGCGTATTGTTGGCATGAATCTGTACAGACGGAGTTTGGAAGAAAAAAAAAACCACTGAAGCACAAATCATTTCTTTGATGCATCAAAATACACTCGAATACTATCTGTTTTTTAATGAGTGCAGTGCTACGGGGTAACTATAGTGTGGTCTACATGGAGTTTGTAGCATGGAGGTTGGCCTAACACTGCGTGATGATGTTAAATGCTACCACCCTAAACCCCCCCCCCCCCAAAAAAAAAAAATAAAAATAATAATAATAATAATAATACTAATAATAGTAATAATAGAATAGAAAATGTAAGGACTGTCAAATTAAATGATTATTCCATTTACACTACAGGTAGCTCTATCCTCCAATTTCAGTCTAGCTGTTGTTGCATTATTTGGTTGTATCTTATTCCAGGTAGAATTAAAGGATTAGCAACTCTGATATGCCTGTTAACAAGATTGGACACATTATAACTGCATCTTAACTTCCTAATGCCTTGTCCCATATTGTTGATTGTGTTTTATTTATTTTGTACCCGGTATATGATGCGAATTTTGCAAGTTGTGAATAAAGAGGTGACATGACATTTACACCTGTGACAATTGCCACGGTCTTTTTCTCCAAGGACTTAGGGTTAGGGTAATGGTTGTGATAGGGTTTTAGGGTTTAGTTTGATGTGAGGATTAAGGTTAGGGTTATGTTTGTGGGGAGAATTTATGTTTGGCTTAGCGTGCAACTATTTCAGGGGAGCAATTGTTGCTGGAGCAAATGTCATGGTAACCGAATACGAATACTCAGTGTGGTATGAAAACAAAAATAACTGCATAATTTTGCTATCTACCAAGGAGAACTGATTTTAGAGTATTTTAACTGAAACTTCAGTGGCACTTCAGACTAGTGTCTATGAAAACACACACACACATGCACATCCACACACACACAGTCAATCATTTTTTGTAAGTTTGCATTTGTTTTGTGTTCTGTAATGATTGTATTCATGCGTACCTTTTCAAGGGTAGAGAATATTAGGTGTTTTGTTATGCTTTTTGTTGTTAGTCATTTTAGTGTTGTTACACCGTATGGCATTTGTTATCTCCACAGCTGAGAGAAAAGCTGAGAAGTTGGCAGGGAAGGGCAAGCCGGGCACTCCCAACGGCATGATCAATGGCAACAACAACGACACCAAATCGGACCCGACCTGGATCCACGAGATATTCCAGGGGACGCTGACGAACGAGACGAGATGTCTATGCTGTGAGGGGGTGAGTTTGTTACCGCCGATTGTAGACCACCGGGACATGTGTCGTACATGTTTGCCAGTTTCACGGCAACTTTTTTTAGGCCTCCAGAGACGTCTAGATACTGATTTTGTTCATGTGCAACAGCAGACATAGATGTCAAATATCCTGGCAGGTTTCCTTGAATCTGTTCTTTGAGCGTCCTACACGTGTATGCAATTCCTCCAGAAACTAACCCATAATTGAAGTTAGACAAAAACCAATCTGTAACAATGCCAGGGTCCCACGTGAAGGCCCTTGAGATACCATTGTGATTGGAACGGTTACCTTATCGGCAATCGTGAACTACACTTTGGGAAGATCTCTTTTTATCCTCAAGCAGAGCAGAGTCAGGGTTCTACGGGTGTAACCACCATTTGTTAATATTGGGTTCCCCCTGTCGTGCAATCTGCTACGCATGCCATGATCGACCATTTGTAGCTGATCGTAGAATTTTTTGTTTAAGTGTCTATGACAATTTGCCCCATGATTGAAACTGTGGTCTTAATCGTTGAGTAATGTGGTGATCTCATCAGATTTTGAGGCCAGTCATGGCAATCACTTTGATCTTAATAGACAATTTCTGAACCATCCAAAAGTTTTCTCAAACAAAACAGAACTTCCACAATCAGCTACTAATGGCCAATTGTGGCACGCATTGCGGATTGCACGGCAGTGGGAACCTAGCATAATGCGTCTAGTTTCATCCTACAGAAACATCCTGTATCTCAAATTGCTTTCTTCTTTAACATTCATTCAAGTCGTGTCTGGTTTTTATTCACCAGGTCAGCAGCAAAGATGAGGATTTCCTAGACTTGTCTGTGGATGTAGAGCAGAACACATCAATTACGCACTGCTTAAGGTGAGGAATATCATTTATTGCAGAATCTGAGATTCTGTGCAATTACAAGGCATTTGTTTTCACTCTCTTGCAGTTGGATTATGATACTCATGTGCTTTCATTTGCAGTGCACAAAGTATGAAATACAGGCCTAGTTTAGAAAGAAAGAAGAACCTTCTGTCTAACTTTTTTTTATGGGAAGCATTATGTGAAAAGTGCTGATTTTACTGTGGTGGGGTTTTTTGAAGTACTGTAAAAATGATTAATATTGACTTCAAATGAAGAAAAAAAATAAATGCAAACTTTGCTTTTATGTTTGAATGGTAGAGTAAATACTTCTTGTTTTTGCAAGGACTGAAATGAAGAGCTAAAAAACACCTCAATTAGAGGTAAAAATAAGGAAGAAACAAAATTCTCATGTGGAAGAATGAAGAGACTTTCAAGATGAGTTCAGCTATTTAGTGACAAATGCACATCGGCAATGTCAGGCAACTGGTGTGTCATCAGACTTTGTATCATGCCTTCACAAAGGAAAATAAAAATTCTGTCGTAGAACATTTCCTATGAATGAATGCATTCGTATCAGCATGGTATATTTGAGAAAAACTTGGCAAAATCAGGTCGATATCAAGATTAAGCTATGACATTTAAAAGCTAGTATTAAAATCATGTCATGTTACAGTACATCGTTTTGTAGAACTGCTGTATGTAAAAGTGGTTCACAAGGCACAAGGAAGTTTTCATGAAAGTGAATAGAAACTGAAATTGTTTACTGTCATTGTGAGTGACAGCGCAGTATTTTAGACATTACTTGAAGAATGCCAAGGAGGTCGTGTTTTGTGTAATGACAAAGATAAATGGATGAATAAAGGGTAAACTTAGTGTCGTTTTGTATACACCATAGACTAGCATAGTGTTAAAGGCTTCACAGCGTTCAGTTGACGTAAGGTGAAGACCCTCTTGGTAGCTTTTGTGTCAATGTGTGTTAAATTGTTGTGACGAAAGAAAAACAAATGAAGGAAAAAATATAACGGCCCTTTTCTCTATATTTGAGGTGGGGAAAATTGACTTGTAGTCTTGTATATGGAAGGATGAATGGTTGTTCCTGGGGTATGTGTGAATGCAAACTTCTTCTTCATAATTCCCCCACCCCCCCCCCCCCCCCCCCCCCACTTGAAAAGTGACCACTTTCGTATTTATCCCTGTCTGAAAGTGTGTCTCATGTACACAAAACACTTGGGCAATCCCGATGCCAGAGAAAAGGTTTCACCCCCAGCTTATTAAGGGGGAATTCCAGATGATTTTCATAATTTCACATCATGTAGTACATAAATTGACAGCTCCGTGTATAGATTTGTGGAATTTATTGTGGTCCTTGAGCAGAGGAACCAATAATCCGTTAAAAACCCAAGTCAGATTATACTGAAAAAGGATGATGACATAGGAGGCTCACATATTACAGAAATGTAGCCATTTAATTCCATTACAGTGTCACTTGCTTATCAAGTTTACCTGTGTAGAATTTATGCGTACCTTCTTCTTTTGTTCTGTTTCCTTGAGCCCCAACTCAAGCATTCTTAGGGTGAGGCTGCCATGTCATTATCCTTGTTCATTGCAATTTGTTATAAATTTTGAATACATTCTCATTCCTCATCCCAATCACTATAAATTCTGAAACTCCGTACCCAGTATAACCAATTTACAAGCTGTTCATTTAAATGTAAAAGTCTGAAAATCATCCGGAGGTCTCCTTTAACCCACTGAGGACGAGTCCCGAGTATGCTCGGGCAAGTGTCTATGAGAAATATGTGTTGTAGCAAAATCAAACCGTCCTCAACGGGTTAAAGTTTTGATTATGTATGTACAATGCTCACTACTTTCTGATCCCCTTGTGTCGAGGGATGGCTTGGAGATGTGGCAGTTGTCAGTGACCCACAGATAATATATTAGTAACCATGCACTGCGGATTCGTGGGATCAATTTCACGCCTTTGTGGTGCCATTGTCACATGTTTCCTTAATTTCATGTCCTTGTTGGCGAGACTCCAGCCAGCCAGGAGACAAGCTTGCTAATTACACAACTGGACTTCCTACATTAAGAGAGATCCTTCCTGCCTGCTCAATGTGACCATAGATCATTTGAATTAATAAAGAACAGAAAGAGATAGATGGATAGAAAGATAGATAGATGGATGGATAAACAGATAGATTGATAAACTTGTTGGTAGATAGATAGATAGATAGATTGAATGATAGATTAAAGGGTGTGTACAGTTCTGGTCGAGGTGAGGATTTAGCCTTTAACTTTTTTCTAGATATTCAGAAACCACTCTATGAGATGTCAAAGAGCATGCAATTGTAAGGGGTATCAAAAGTTTATTTGATGAAAATCGGTTTTGAAATGGCTGAGATATCCAAAAACAAGGTGAAACAAAGAGATCCTAATAAAAGGCTTGGCCTGTAGTCTTTTATTATTATCACTTTTTTTGATATCTCAGCCATTTGAAAACCAATTTTCATCACATAAATGTTGAATCCTTCTTGAAATTACATGCTCTTTCATATTTCATAAGAGGTTTCTCATTATCTCACTTAGGAATGTAAAAAACATGAATCCCCACCTCAACCACTTACTGTGCAGCCCCTTTAATTGGTAGATACATAAATGGATAGATGAATGTATAGCTAGATAGATAGATAGATAGATTGAATGATAGATTGATTGGTAGATAGATAGATAGATTGAGGAATGTGTGGATAGATAGATAGGTAGATGAATAAATAAAAATAAGGCCTACAGATATATAAATGTGTGTGTGTGTGTGTGTGTGTGTACTTCTTTTATGTTAGAATCACTTGCATGCGTGCTCAGTGCTGTAGGAATTGTCCTATACTGATCTAGTTAGGACAAAGATTAGTCCAGGATGGTAAAGTGTAATCTAACTGGGCAGGAATAAGTCGAGTGTTGCTGTTCTCCACAGGATGTGGCATTGAGTTTTCAGAGGAAGTGGAAGAGCGCCCTCTGTAGACCACTGATTCTTGGCTGGTGCACATGAATTTGAAGTTTATCCAAGAGCTATCAATATAGATGAAATTGTATTGCTTCTATCCTAAGGAAAAGAAGGAGGGAAGAGTGGTTTTAGTTAGTGATAAAGATAGCAAAATTTGAAGCACAAATGTAAATTGAGTTTGTTATTTTAGTGTATCAGTTATCATTTCTTTACGTGAGTGTACACTGATTCCATCAGCCATATACAGCTGTACAGTGCTGATTTGTCTACTATGGTGTATATTGATTGATTTTGCATTTCATTCATGGCGTAATTAGCTTTTGATTTAATACTTCATGATGTGTTTTTGTGTTTCCTTTTGTTGTACTACAGGGGTTTCAGCAATACAGAGACACTGTGCCATGAATACAAATACTACTGTGAGACGTGTTGTAGCAAACAAGAAGCACAGAAAAGGTAAGAATAACAAAGTCTTGCCATCTTCCTTCATCTTTTTTCCTCTCCTTTTTGAGGCCTATATCCAAGTATTTTTATGTTGAATATGAATTGGTGATGGTAATGGAAAAGTCGTTAATAAAACAAAATGTATGTGTGTGTGTTTTATTTTTAATATGTCAAAATGATTAAATCTTGTAGAAAATGTGAATGACAAAGCTAAAAAGAATGTGAATGTTAGTGGGACAAGGGCTGAGAGAAACCCTGGTAGTGCTGGATTTGTCTAGGGAAAGAGGGAAATGATATTGAAAAGTAATGAAAGTGAAATTCTTTAAATCTACTTGGCAGGGTAGTGTGTGATACAGCTTGCTGCTACCCTCTGTACTCTATACCAATCTGGTCTGATATTTCCTCTCATATTACCTTCTGATAGTTCTGTATTAGAACTTCTCTGCAAGCATGCTGGACAGCAAACTGCTTTGCAAAATTTTTCTCAGGGAATTTTTTTTTTTTTTTTTTGGGGGGGGTGGGGGGCAAAAATGATTTTTACTTTCTTGCCAAAAAGACAAACAAACACAGAGAAGATCTTGCCAAAAAGTTTGATATTGTGATTTTGTCATTTGCAGTTAACGTAACTGGCATAATTTTTATCTGATGTAAACTGTCTTATGATTATCACATGGAAGTGAAGCTGTGCCTGTCTTCTTTTGGCAGTTTTCTCAAATATTGGTTTATCACAAAAAAAAAGTGTAACTGGGAAAGTGTTACTCATAAACTTGTCTTTCACTTGACAGCATCAATAAGAATATTTGTCAGATTGGACTAATTTAGATACCAAGTGTACATGTCTTTTGTAGGGATGATTTTGATATTTATAATTGACACAATTTTCCAATGTTTATTGAAACACAGTATCTGTGACGCCACATTCGTCTGACTCTTGTGGTACGCCATCACAAAGGAATTATGTAACTCCTGTTAGCATAGCAAAGAACACAGATAGACATTCGCAAGTTATCCAGTTGGATTTAGCCTCATCTGAATCAGAAGCAAACGAAAAAAGCAAAACAAAGAAAAGAAAAATAAAGACAGGCAAGCAAACATACAAACAAATAAACCTCTTAGAAATCAGTAATGGACTGTGGGAACGATGTACACGATTGCACTAACTGACAGCATTCTTCGCCGTCTACTCTCCCCGTTTCAGGATGCAGGTGAAGAAGCTTCCACAACTGCTGGCTCTCCACCTAAAGCGCTTCAAGTACATGGAGCAGTCACACAGATACACCAAGCTTTCCTACCGAGTCGTGTTTCCCCTCGAACTAAGACTAATGAACACGGTAAGTACAATATTTTGTACCTTGGGGAACTTGCGTGATGGTGCTGCCTCAGCCATCCCAGATGAATTTGAGTTTAGTTTGATTTGGTGGGGTCATTGAGTAGCTTGCTGTACAATTGACAATCGCTAATCCTAGTTTTGGAAGTCATTATCAATGTGTAGAGTAGTCCACACACTATTTGAAACTCTACTTGAATTATTTCTCTTCAATTGTCAGAATAATACTAATTGTTCAGAAAACCAAACTGTTATGCAAGAACCTGTGACCAAGATTGTATTTGAAAAGATTTTAATAGTAATTCATAATTGTGTGTGTGTGTGTGTGTGTGTGTGTGTGTGTGTTGTACTGGTTTTTTTTTATTATTTCTTTGTGTACAATATATTTGTTCTTGGAAAACATAGCATTATCATTGTAACTGGCTGGTAACATACATCATAAGCTCTTGCTGAAATCAAAAGTTTCAAGACTCATTCAAATTACAAGTGTAGCCTGGCTATCTGTTTTGTGTGTTGATAATGATACTTGAGAGAAATCAATCACAAAGTACCATTACTTAAAGGGATGGTATAGCTTTGGTTGAGGTGGGGCTTCAAATTTTGTTTTGGGGTGGTTTTGTTTTTTTTGTGAGATAATGAGAAACTACTTTATGAAGTATGAAAGAGCATACGATTTTAAGAGGAATTCAAAGGTTATTTGATGAAAATCAGTTTTGAAATGGCTGCGATATCCAAAAACAAAGTGGTCCTTATATAGGACAACGACCAAAAACTATACCATCCCTTTAGATATGGTCTTTGAGCCCGTTGTGCCATATCATATATTGAACCACGAACTATGCAGTTTTAAGACGAGAAAACTCACTCCCACTACCACCCTCTTCCTGGTAAAAGGTGTCCTCCAGGTTTTCCTTCTCACTCCCGAGTGTAAGCAAGGTGGTCCATTTCGTCGTCTGGGAACTCGTTCAAGAGCTCCGAATCTGATCCTGCACACACAGTCTCATTTCATGTCACTTAGCAAGACCGCAAAATGGAAGATTTATTCTGCTCTAGTTCTCCCAGGCTTTGATGTGATGTGAATGTGAGTGTGCGGAGGTATCCCTTTGCACTGTTCCCTAGTGATCAAAGTGCCCTACAGTGCATTATTACCCTGGTCAATGAAATCTAACTCGCATCCAAATTGGGGGAGGGGGGGAGGCGGGATGTAGAGGGGCAAGGGGGCAGGGGCACTCCAGTTGGGGAGCCACTATATGCTGCTGTACACTAAATAGATCCAGCCACCATATGTTCAGCTGCCAGTTTGAGGGGCCAGTTGTTGTACACGTGAGCGAAGGGAAGCGTCATATATAATGTGTCATGCTCAAATGTCTCGCTAAATGGATAACGGCTGAAACTCTATAATGGTTGTCTGTAGCCAGAGGCCAGGATACCGTCCTTAAAAGAGCCGTGTAAGGCATCCTCCTACGTGCAACATACACCGGGAAGAGCTCATACAAATCTAGCAGCATTGCTTGGAGGTGAAGGATGTAGAGTAATGCTTCTAACTTTCATTCTCTCCCCCAGAGTGATGACGCCGAGGCACCGGACAAGCTGTACGACCTGGTGTCTGTCGTAGTGCACTGTGGCAGGTAGGACACGATTACAAACTACCTAGTTTCCAACACAGCAAGCTCAATTGAGAATAGCGCCTCCTGCAATTGTACTTGATGTTTGTGCAGCTCAAGCGTTTGTACAAGTGTTTGTTGTAAAAACCAGAAACAAAATACATAAAGCCAGCGGCAGTCAGTGTGGTTAGATTAGAAGACTGTTTCGAGAGAAGCTTTCCCCCGGGTCCTACATTCGTAGAATGTTACTGATACGTGAAGCCAAAATGTCTCAAACTAGAGTGTGTGACAAACACTTAGCTGTACTTATGTGTTTGGAGAAAATAGTGTATCATGTTTGTGCTGCATCATTTAAAAGGGGCAAGGGGCAAGGATGTATTTCCACTCAACATGGCAATCGCCCTTTTATTTATTTTTTTCTTCTGTTGCTTTACATGCTTCAGAATCTGAAATGCATCAGCAGGGGTAAAAAGCTTTAGACATCTCTGTTAGATCTGCATCAGATTTTATTTTAGTAGTCTTATGTTGTCTAGACTGGGACTGTTTTCCGGCAAATAGTGGAAGAGGCACTACAGCACATAAATAGAAACCCCAAGGGATATTGCAAAAGAAAACAACAAACAGACAAAAACTTGGCAAAACATTGTATGCATTGTGATAGCTTTGAGTCTAGACTACAATCAAGGTTAAATAAATGCTACGATTATTGTTATCATAGTCAGTGTTTGCAGAGTGAGATGTAATTCCTACCAGAACCAAAATTGATGTGGTAGATGATGAATATATAATTATCCTCCTTTTCTTTTCCCAACAGTGGTCCTAATAGGGGTCATTACATCACAATAGTCAAGAGCTTTGGGTTCTGGCTCCTCTTTGATGACGATATGGTGGAGGTGAGTTCAACTTTGCAGCATTAGTAGACATCTTTAGGAAAAGGTTGAATTGAAGGCATTATTCACCATTTGCAGATGAAACAGAATCCCATTTTTAGTGCTTCAAAATAGTTCTGAAATATGAGTTAGGGATAGAAACAACCAGTGTGAAAATATTAATTAGTATAATCAATGTTAAGTATTGTTAAATATACCAAATGTGAACAATAGTTATAATAAAACTGTTTCTAGACTAAACTGTCTACAGTTACGGTTTATTGAGAAAAATAGTGATATCTTCTTTCCATATTTTAGGCTTTATAGTGAAGTTTTATAAGGTGGGATGTTTTGTGATAGAATATAGCCTACACATATGCATCAAATGTAATATCTCGAACATTTTTTAAATCACTGCTCCCAATGGTAAACAGTACCTTTCCCTTCAAAGCCAAGGGCATGACCATTATGTGCAAAAGCAATATGATATTCTGAGAATGCGGTCATAAAGCAGGGTAAAGGGGAAACACTCTCATAGAGTATGTTCTCTCCCTTTGAGAAAAAAAAAACAGAGAAGAAGACCTGAAAAATTGAACTGTGATGGCAGAGCAACATAGATGCCCAACGTTACGTCCAACCACAGAGTTGTGAAGATTAACGAGGAACAAGTTTGTGCGTATTAGATGGCGAAGCGGACTGTTACATTACAAGTCCATTGTTCATCAGTGTCATAATCAGTTGTCTTCAGTTGATATAATAGTTCATTGACTCTACAAATGCCAATTTCTAACCACAGTCTACATGATAGATCAAGATGAATTTCAGAGTGGCAGCTTGGGACTGAGAAAAAGATAACCATGACACCCCCCCACCACCCCCATTGCAAAATACAAATACTTATAGTTGTATTTCTTGAGGTGGCGCATCATTGGTAGTTGGTGGCTGAGACTTACATAGCAAAAAGAAAATGGTAGACAAACACACAGAAAAGATGACTGTGATTTCACCTCAGCATGACTCTATACTTTTCCTGTGGATTTTAAGTGTTCAGGAATCCAACTCCTTTCGAGCAATGACTTTCTATGCATGGAGATGTATTCTTTTACATTCTTCCAGAACAGTTCGTCTACTCCATTATTCAAACTACATGAAGGGCAGAAAGTAGAATTTGTTTTGTTCTACCGTGCAAGAAGAAGATACCTTTTGTGGGAATGATATGCTTTAAATATTAGCAAGATGTTGGATATTTAATTTGCAGTAAATTGTCATTTTCTTTTGGGGGGAGGGATTTGTTAAAAGTAAAAATATAATGATATGCAGCAAATTGCTGTCATGTATTTATCGTGGCTTAACTGATATGTGTACATTTATCTCCACTTTTTGCACTTCTATATATTCTTACATATGTGTGTTTATAATTGTTTGTTTGCCCTACAACAGAAAATTGAGGTCTCCAGCATAGAAGAATTCTACGGACTTGCCACGGAGGTGCAAAAGAACTCAGATTCTGGTTACATTCTGTTCTACCAAGCGAGGGAGTTGTAGAGGAATTCTGACCAGACCGGCCTGTCATGTGATGGCATTCATTAGAACACAGACAATCGTCAAACAGACTTGTTCAGAATATCTCAGTCGTCGTCACCCTTCGGTTTGATATTCTTCGGCATGTCGTGGCATCGTCTGATCCTTCTTCTCGACATCCCGAGAGTCACTCATCATCAGCGGTCTCTTTCTGCAGTCTCGGTCACCGTCTCCCTGGGCTGCCGTTCTGTCAAATGTGCCATTGCCCAAATAGATGTCTGACATGCATCAGGATCACCAAACTAGTTACAAAAGAATCAAGTACAATGGACAACATATTGATGCTTCAGAGGTTACTCATTGACCCGTTCACAGTTTTTAGCACTGAAAACAAATTTCTTTCTCATTCTTGCGTTAGTTTGGAGAGCTATTTCACGGAATGGAGAAGTATTCATATGTGATCTTGTAATCCTCAGCTGATGCAATGCTCTCATCAATATTTTAAGAAGCGTTGAAATGTTCATATTGCACTATTACACTGCAAGTTTACTCAAAATTTTACAAAATACAGTGTAGTTATGGTGATGCAGACCGGACAAGCAATGAAGAATAGCCAAGAGGTCTCTCGATCTTGTTTGTTTGTTTGTAACGTGGCAAATAATTTCTACGCAGTGACCTCTCGCGTGGATCAAGAAGTGATACAAAGATGTGGAAATGCATTAATGAATCTAAGAATTCAAAAGACCCCTTTATGACTGCCCAGCATTTGACTACAACAGAGCTTAATGAAATTGTTGATAGTATTTCACTCCTTGTCGATCCTCCCTCAAAGTTCAGCAGGTAGTGCTGTCTCCCCCGTTAGAACGAAACTTGTTAGTACACTCAAGAAACCTCATACGCTGCACCCTTCTTCCTTTTGATCCCGTGCCAGTACTCACCCCTGGCCACTGTCTCTGCAGAAAGAAAGTTTGCAATATACGACATGCAGATGCATCCCTCGGCAAAACTTGTCCACAATGGTTCCAGTAATTCAGATATTGCAGGCTTGATGCGCCGGCCATATTGTTGTGCACGTGGCACTCGTATGCCTGTGGCGCGAAAGAGGTCTGAGCTGTTGAGACTAATACCTCGTTAACTTATGGAAATGACACATGACTGAGCAGGATGTGAGTTTTGTGTAGAGAGCACTTTGTACATGAGGTGTCAGGTTGTACAGAATCACTGTCTGACTAGTCTGTATATATAGACCCAACAGTGTTTTTTTTTTCCTTTTTTTTTCAGCCATTTTAGAGATTGGGGAGTTTAAAAAGAATGAGGTATCAAGAATATAAATATTGTACATATCTTGTAAATCACAGAACTATTTTGTAGTAAAATGCAAGAGAAATATAATGAAATAGAGTGAGAGGAGATCCACAAAAAGGTATTATTCATCTTGTTTTCTTTTCTCTTCTCTTTTATTGTCCAACTTGTGTCATGGTGGCAGAATGTTGTAGACACAAATTTGTACATCAGAGTAGGTTGCTATATATTTTCTCTGATTATGTTTATTCAGCAATGCATGCTATTTCTGTAGCATTACTTGAGCATATTATTTCAATTACAGAAAAAAAAACCCTCACACCAAATGATGAATATGCAACTAGAAAAGTCTAAAGGTAAAGATAGTGAATTACATAATATATGTTTTCTGTTTTGTCTGCTGTTTATAGTCACATAGTGGCAAAGACATTACAAAGAAAATGTGATTTGTTTGTTTTTGTTTGCAAGTGGCAGCATAGTGGTGATGAATGGGTATTTATTCAAACCAAAAAATATAAAAAGAAATTTGCTCTTTCTTTCTTTTCTCTTTTTCTTCTCTTCTTTTTATTGTTTTTATTTTAACATTACTGTGTGGTGTTGCACAGTCAGTGATGATGATGTATGTAATCTCTTTGAGCTCTTCAGGTATCCCCCAAGTAGATTAGAGAGAGAAAAACCTTGTCTTTTAGTGCAATCATAGTACAAGAATGCAGTAATGTGAGAGAGGGAGAGAAAGGACGAGCCAAGCAGAGAGGGCAAGACTCCAGTACAGTGTCACTTGTAGCATACAGGGAGTGCAGTAAAAGCGAATGTACAGCAGGCATTCTTTGATATGGGGATGAGGAATATGCGTGCCGCTTCAAGGATCTTTAGATTCTGTCTGATCATTCACCACAGAGCCATTACTTCATGGGATGATGCTAAACATTATTTTCACATACAGTCAAACCTGCCATAGCAGCCACCTGTCTGTAGTGGCCACCTCACATAGGCGGCCACTAAAAATCTCCCCCCCCCCCCCCAAGAAAAGCTATGTTAATGACCCTGTGTATAGTGGTCACCTGTCTATAACGACAACTTTTTTTTTTTGTCTCCCGTGGGTGGCAGCTATAGACAAGTTTGACTGTACTTTTACAATCGGATTTTAAACAACTGAAGCCATGCCAGGTCTATAGGAGCAAGCAGTTATTCTCCCTTGAATTGCAACGACCAGTTAACAAGTCAGAAGATTGGTACTTTAACCTTCATCTTACTGTCCAAATGTAAGGTATATGATGACCAGATAAATATGTTTTATCCCTCAATGTCTGTAGATGTATCAGAACAGTTTCCTCTACCTGTAATTTAACCATTTGTGCATTGCCGATGATACGTATGTACCTACTGCCTGTCTTTTATGGGCGGTGGTGGAGAGCAGTTAGTTGGGCATTTTATGAGGTGTTTGTGGCCACATGTGGGGTATTCTGACACGACATCACAAATTTAAGGCACTTGGTGTAGCTTGCCGATGTAATAGATGATGACATCTATACCCAAGGTGATGAATTTCCTCTGCATTATTGATGTCACACGGAGATCTAACATGAATTGTAAGAACATCATTTTGAGTTCTGCTGTATCTGCTGTTTCGTTTTCACATTTATGTGGTTCGTGACATTAATACAATAATAGATAATGTGTTTGTTTTAGTCACCAAATTCTGAAGGCATCTTTTATTAAAAGAAGTTTGTCTTTGGTCGAGTCAGCAAGTTTTCTAGGTAAGAAATGTTGCTCGTATTCAAGAGTTCATCTCAGTGCAAGTGGAATAATCCTGCAGACAATTACAACTGGGCATTGTATATTTTGTAGCGCTGACGGTAACAGAAGATGTCATCTCATTATCCAAGTGCAAGGTCTCTATTATACAAATAATGACTGCTATGAGGGGCACAGTTAAAATTATGGGCCCAAGGTGATGTGAAAACCGTAACCATACCCGAAGCGAAGCTGAGGGCATGGTTATGGTTTTCACATCACCGAGGGCCTACATAATTTTAACTGTGCCCCGAATATCAAGCAGTCATTATTTGTTTTATATACCGAAAATATAGATTCCGAAATATAGATATGGAAAATATAGATTCTAGTCTCTTTTACAGCACTCGTAATCAATGCTGATCGACAGCACGGCGGTCGTATCATTGGTGCGTACATCATGAGTGATCATCTATGTGTACAGTGTACGGGGTTGCGACGTTGCGACTCAGTGTCTCCAAACCAATCCGCTAGTCTCTTTAACAGCACGCTGATCGAATGCGCGGTGGTCGTATCATTGGTGCGTACATATGAGCGATCTATGTGTACGGGGTCGCGACTGTCTCCAAACCTATTTACTAACTGTACCCGGGCCCCGGTCACAGTAACTTAAAAATAGGGCACAGCTATTTTCATGACTCCCCTTTTAACCAATCAGATGAGAGGATTCTAGAAATGAGGCATATGAAATATAAACACATGAAGCAGACAAGAAAAAAATAAACATTGGACTGTTGGTCTATGGAGATTCTGAAGATACTGGCTGTTAAAGTTTTCAAAGTGATATAAAGCATTAATGTACCATCTCTAGTACTATCTCTATTTCATGGACCATTTTCTTCAAGGTCTATGGATCTCTTTTCTGGAAGTATGGTGCTGAGAGTAATTTTTGTCATTCTCAAGCTTCTTACCTTTAGAATGACTGATCCGTGGGTCATGAGAACATTTACTTCCATTATTTCTCCTTTTTTTTTTCTTTTTTCTTTTTTTTTTTGCAAATGAGTCTGTACTGGGTATGCCCCATTATGTGATTTAATCCATTAAGGTGGTCATTAATACAGGGTGTGCCATTATGCTGTCCCTGTGGAGTATGACACTGTATCAGGGAGAAAGGGCTTGATGGCATCTTATCATCTTATTATTTTCTTTTTTATCCACAAGATAGGAAGAACCCCAAAAAAACCTATTAAAGCATTCTACATAAGTATAAGCTCCCCCCCCTTCCCCCCCCCCCCCCCCACGGTCACATGATGCTACTAAATTATATCTGCCCATCCCCACATACTGCACAATTTCTATTCCACAGGGAGCACAATTTCTTCCCTGCTACTATGGAAGAAGGGGCCTGCAGTTAGTTTGGCATGTACAAATTTCTTTTTTCAAAATCATTTTGCATATTTCTGACAGCCTTTGTACTTGTCATTTGTAATGCAGCATTTTCAGTTCCTGATTTGATTGGAACTGTGTGTGGAATATTGTATGTTGAAAGCTCCTTGTATGCTGGTTGACCGTGTACATACAAAGAAAAGGATTAGAATATATTTTCGAAATGTCTTTGAAGTGAGCAGACGAAAAAGTATGATGCCAGTTTCACAAGATGTGGTGAAATTTGAATACTTCATGCTCATTTTTTAGAAACAAATGAACTCTGTATTCATTTTTGTATATGTGCTTTTATTGTGATCACAGTTAGATGCAAAACGTATGCAAAGATCGCTGTGGTTTTTTTCTCTCTTGTTCTAATTTCTATTGAACTTCTTTCCGTCTTAATCAAATTTATACGTGTATATTGAATTATAATATTAAAAAAAAGGACTATTTCAGTATATGCAAACATTGAAACAGTTACTGCTTTATTCTTTTGTTTTCTGTCTATTTGTCAAGTGTTGTGTGACTGCAATTACCTTACCTTTCACGAACTTGATATACCAGTGAACCCTTTGCCAGTAGATGACTTACAAGGAAATTCAATTATCACACCCAGAGATTATATCATATTCCAGAACAGTCTCCAGCGTGCTGTAAACAATTGCTGCCGTGACAGTTTCCTTATTATTGTATTTTGTCCACCTCGTGTGTGAAAGTGCAATATGAATTTAATGCACCATGAAAACACAAAGATAGATATACAGAGAAAGAAATTTGGAAAGTAGAAGAGAGAGAGAAATTGTGTGCGTGTGTGTGTGCCTTTGTTGAAAGCGATGACCACACTGCACGCTGATATAACTTTGTGTGTGTGTGTGTGTGTGTGTGTGCGTGTGTGTGTGCGTGTGTGTGTACATAATTATCATGTGCCTTCTATGAACGCGGACGACAACACCGCACTGTGATATAACTGGAATCTAATTTTCAAGATTGTTAACACAGAGGTAATTGTTGTTTCTGTGTAAATGAGTGTTTATGCTCGTGGTTTCTGTAATTGGCGGTATTGTGTGCAGGACAAAGGCTTCGCCGTGGTACGTTATGTACTTTGGGGGGGGGGGGGAGTATTATTTTGATAATAAAAAAGCAAGCACTTTAAGTAATGAACTAGCCAGTAAAGTGTAAAACGAAGAAAGTAGAAACAAACATCAGAAAAGCATAATTGACTTCTGATGTCATTACTTCTCATGTCGAAAACATTCAAGCATTATTCAATTGTTTGGGGAGGGGAAATTATTTTAGTTTTTCTAGATACCGTACCAATTGTAGTAAATCTGTCTCAGAAAATGAAAAAAAAAAATGCACACACACACACACACACACACACACACATATACATATATAATGAAGAAATGAAGAAAAAAGCAAAGCGAGCTTTTCCTTGGATATGTGTGTGTGCGTGTGTGCGTGCGTGTGTGTGTGTGTGTGTCTTCATTGTGAAATTGTAATATAAGTGAAATTAATATGTGTAATACAAAGTGCGTTTCCTTTTAAGGGAATTTCTGTCATAGACCTTGGTGAACCTGCAGCTAGGTTTGAAAAATTTGACCTTTACACAATGGCAAGTCCATGACAATATCAAATAGAGCCCTAGATAAAGCTATTGATTGAATCATCAACTCCCATTTATATATTATGAGCGAGATAGATATTGCGAGCGGCATATTCTCGGCACGCATCCTGCATTGCAATGGCCCAGGAAATATCACGACAGGTTTCTTTTGGATGTTTGGTTTGTTTGTCTGCAGTGAACCCTTGGGTAAGCAGGAAAAAACGAGCATCCATCAAATAAATAAATGAATGAATGAATAAATAAATAAATGAGTAAATAGATGAATAGATGAATAGATAAATAAATGTATAAGTAAATAGATAGATAAATAAATGTGTGAATAAATAGATAGATAGATAAATGAATAAATAGATGAATAAATGAATAGATAAATGAATAAATAAATAAGTAAATAAATGAATAAATATATAAATGAATAAATAGATGAATAAATGAGGCTCATGAAAGTAATTTTGACATAATACAAATTAGGCAACAAAAGTCGGGCAGCTGCACAGTAATCTGAGTATTCAGTATACCTGAAATGATCATTTCCTCATCGGCAAAGATCTACTCTTCTAAGTACAATTCTTCAGCGAATAAACACTCTTCTTCTGTGAATATCTGCCTTTCGACAAATATACGCTCTACTTAGGGAATTCTGCTCTTCGGCGAATATCTCTTCTTCAGCAAAAATTCGTTGTTTTTTTTCGGCGGATATCCACTCTTCGGGGAATATACACTCTTCGGCCTATAAATATACACTCTTCGGCGAATATCTATTTTTCGGCGAATAGCCACTTTTCGGGAAATATCTACCCTTCGGCGAAATAGTATATATTGACGATGCCACAACGGAAGTCTAGGAAAACTTATTTCCCATTTCAAATACACTTGGAGGATCTCAGTACATTGTATGCTTTGACGTTAATCAATAAAGAGTAGATATACCTTCTCGGTCCGTATTCGAATGAAGTAAAGTAGAATATAGCTTCATTCATCGTGTACTGTCGAATTCAATTCGAGGAAAAAAAGCAAAACAAAAACATAAACAAAAACGTCCAATCTAATAACAAAGACCAACGGTGTATAGTATTAAAGCCGACAGCGAACATTGCATTGAAAGGGAAATGATTCTGCCCAAATCAATCAAATTTCAGTGGAGAAAAAGCAACCACCGACAACAAAGGGATTAAGGCAACAGCACATTATTTCGTTAGGTTCTATTGCGGATAATGACGTCGGTGCTTGAATATGTCCTCATGATCACTGCTTCATATTATGATGTATGTATCGGTATGCTGTCAAGGAGCAACATGAGCGCACTACATTTTTTTTTTAATAAAAGATAAAAGCCCCTGCGCACAAGAGAGACAGCTACATCACAAAGAAGTAGACACACGAATGGACACGATGACACGACACGTAGTAATCTGTTTGTACAATATGTGCACACACACACACACACACACACATATATATATATATATATATATATATATATATATATGTATATATATATATATATATATATATATATATATATATATATATGATAATACATGACATGTATATATAGGCCTACATATATATGTATAATGAGAGTAAACAAGGGAAAAACTGACCAGGAACAAATTATTTATTAGTGACAACTTTGAGCAAAAAAAGAAAAAAATAGAAATGGGCAAAAGAAAATGTATATGAATATATATATATATGTGTACACACACACACACACACACACACACACACACACACACATATATATATATATATATACTTTGTTTTCTAGGAGTTAATATAGACGAAAACTTATCATGGCGAAAGCATATTGAGTGTGTCTCTTCCTCAATGAGGAAAACAATTGGAATCATATTTAGAATTAGACAACTTGTGCCTAGACAAATCTTACAATTATTATATAACACCCTTATCCTTCCGCGTATGTCTTATGGACTAGAAGTTTGGGGATGTACATACCACTCGTATCTACAATCTATATTTTTGTTACAAAAAAAAAATTAGTGCGTGCAATCTGTTTCAAAGGACCTAGGGAGCATACTGGCCCTTTATTCCCTTTATTTCAATATACTTATAAGTATATTGAAACAAAGAAAGGGAAAACTGACCAGAAACAAATGATAAATAATGAAAACTTTGAGCAAAGAAAATGAGTTTCTGGTATATGATTCGTATGTGAACAGAATTTAATTCGGTTATTTGAATACGAATGTTTAAATAATGTAAACTTCTGCATGGGCATTTCTCAAGAAAGAGAGAAGTGAAGAAATTCCAACTAATGGGGCGGGGTATAAAAGAAGAGATCTCTCCGATTTTTTTTTAAATTATCAGTCAAAAATTAACTGACATCGACAACTGCATATCAAGTTGTTATTGGTGCAATGGACAGGTAAGTTCACCAATAGTACATTGAAAATAAAAAAAAATGTTGAAAGCAAACATGCTCTTCCTTGGTGTCTTTAATGTTCAAGTTAAGAAGAAATCAAGAAGAATATTAATTCTTTCAGAATTATCACTTGAAACACTGTTTGCACATGGACAAGATCTTAAGAGTGGGATTACAAAATGCCAAACCCGGCGATTATTTTGGTGGATGCAGATTAACAATGGAAAGCAGAGGGATAATGCTGATTCGAGTTCTGATACTGAGATAAAGAAGAAAACTTGACAACGGGAACTACCAAGTCCAACCGTCCGTGGTTCCATCGTGCGCTCTTCACGTCATTACGAAGTGATAATTCCAACAATCCGAGCAATCTTAATACAATCATCAGGGTAACGTTTGAATGGTCATCGTCATTCTGACCGACGAACGAACGAGAGGGCGAGCGAACGCGAACTCCTACGAGATAATGGAGATCTGGAGTCGGCTGTCTCGGCTTGAGGAAGAGTACGAGGACGTGGGAGGCAAGGCGTGCCGGGCAGGGGAGAGCCATCGACACCCTGGGAGTCAAGGCGGGACTCATTTCGCCTAAATGGGGTCAACAAGAGGGCTGTTGGCAGTGGCGGATCGGGGGGGGGGGGGGGGGGGGGGGGGGCGCCCCCTTCATTTTTTTTTTGTTAAAACAAAAGAAATGAATATGATAAAAATGAAAGGGAGTGTTCACCCTGTCTTTAATTCTTTTAAAGAAACCATCTTTGTCAGCCGATTGTAGTGGCACCAGAAAATTGCATTGAAGCTTTTTTTTTTTTTTTTTTTTTTTGTCAGCCGATGAAACCCGGAAGTGCCACCAGAAATATTTGCGCCCCCCCCCCCCTTTACGGAATTCCTGTATCAGACCCAGGGTGGGGAGAGTAGGAATAGGATGAACATTGAATGGCGTGGAGACTGTTGACGTCAGGGTAACCAGCGATACTGAGAAGCGTTAACATACCGGAGTGCAGATAAACGTAATTCCACGGTGGATGACAAACGGCTTTTTGCCCCAACGTTGGAACTGAAAATTGACTTATTTATTTTGTTTGTTACAAGTATAGGATTTAGATAATTTGATATTTCCTTAGATACTGTCGTCGCGTCACCCTCTTTCCTCTCCCTTTCATATATCTTCTGCTCAGTCTATTTATCTGTGTGTGTGTGTGTGTGTGTGTGTGTTCGGAAGGGAGGAAAATTTACAAATGTCGACATCATAAATCATTTGATTCCATTGCTCCCTGAGGAAGAGTTAGTCAGACACTGTTACTGATGACGTAATTGAATGATGAACAGATACTATATACTCCGCATATCTGTGTCATTCCGTTTGGTGTTTGGGTCACGAGTAAAACAAAACGCGAAGGCAGCTTCTTTTTTCCCGCCCTCTATCTAGGTCGAAAGCGACGACGATTGCAACAGATGCCGAAGTTTTTGGTTGATCGATGTTTAAAGGTGCCCCGGGTGAGACCTATATCTTTGACAACATCAAAGTTTATTAGCGTGATACTATCAGCATTTTTCCCTCGCGGCTTGGCTTTGCAATGCCTTGAACTACTATTGCCTTCTCTCTCACTCTCTTTCTCCGTTTTTATTTTGAATGGAGAGAGAGGGAGAGAGAGAGAAATGACACGATGTTTTAACTTCACCGCCAACTGCGCTGAAGGAAGGAAAAATGGATGACGAACGAGGAAAAAATAAAATGAAATAGACCAGCCAATAATTCCTGACACCTGTAGGCTCTCCTTCTCCTTGCCGACTTGCTGGCATGATTATCGTGAATGACATCAGACGTTATTTGGGAGATCTCCTGACATTTCAGAATCATAACAAGAATTCCAATCGAGAAATTTGCCTCTGAGCAAGAGTTAATAAAGATCTATCCCTTTGCATTATTTCAGTCAGACTTTTGTGTGTGCCTCTGTGTGTGTGTTTTTTTTTCGGTTTTTTTTTTGGGGGGTGGGGTGGTAATTTCTCGCTCTGTCCCTCTCTTCCTCTTATTTAGGTTGATGTGGATGCGAATTAGGGATAAGAAATGGATCTGATCTTGTTTACCCCCATTTTTTCCATCACCCTCCCTACTGCTCTTTTCTTTCAACTTTTGTCTTAACCCACTCTTTCCAACTCCCCTAGTGTTGCCTAGTTCTCATTTCTCTCACTTTTGCCTTAAAGACGTTTTTATGCACCTACTTTAAAAATGAACAGCGGCTTATCGATGAACCACGAATTTACTTGCTTAGTCCATCGTACGATTCCTTGAAGGTTTCAACACAACAACAACAACAAATGAAAATTGAGTTTGAAATTAATCTGCGTGATTCTCGTCAAAGGTGTCACGAGGAAATAAGTTGCCGATAAAGTCGTTTCTGTTTGCTGAAAGGAGACACAAATGTATACGCAAAGAAAATTTTCCGTCGAACTGTTGACTGCCATAGAATGAATGCTTTTTAGGTCTCACAATGCAGATTTTGTCTGCTTTGTCAACATTTTTGCTATCACCATCACCACCATTATCATCATCATCATCATCATCATCATCATCATCATCGTTATCATCAATATCATAATTAACGTTATAGTCATAATCAGTGCTCTTTTATTTTCATTTATTCATTTAGGGTTCGTTAATTTTGATATTTATGGCGTTATTTGAAAGGTTCATTAATCTTAACATGAAATAAAAAAAGAAAGAAAATAAAAAGATGAATAAAGTACAGACCTTCGGAATTATGCCGTTTTCAGATCAACGAACCTCTGCAGCAACAAGCATGTTTTCACTTACAGATTGAAGAACCTTCGAAATTAAACGATCCCTATCCCATTCCCGGATTAACGAAGCTTCGGGAAAAAAAGCCCGAACCTTATTTCATTTTAGGAATTAGGAACCTCTGTATTAACGAACTCCAACCCAATTCATTTACAAGAATACCGGCTTATTGGTTTGCTTGTTTGTGCGTCCTCTGAAGTTATCAAAAGGGAAACTTAATGATTCAACTAATGGCATAAGGACTAATAATTTTTTGAAAGGCCACCAGCTTAAAATGGGGAAATTTTCTCAGAAAATAGGCTTTCTTGTTTTTTTTTTCTCTTAAGAGGTTTCGTCACCTTGAAATGTATAGGATTTGAATATCCCGATACGAATAGCATTCGAAAATAGCATTTTCCAGGAAAAGATATTCAAGAAAATATCTGGGATTCGTGGCTGTCTCGCGCAATTATTTTTCATTTCTGTATCTGTGACATAACGGATCTTAAGCATCCCAGCACGTCGGATGATATATTGAGTCATATACCATGTCTAAAATGCTCTGCACATGGTCGGACGTTAATCCCATAGACACACAAAGTGATGCATGCCTGATTTTATTGAAGATACCCTTACACGTACGATAGTAGCCATCGGCTGCTCTACTTCTAGTCACATTTAAAAGTCAAGATGCCATAAAAATCGCTGAGTTCACAACAGAGCTCAAGACTACCTATGGCTTTTCCTGACGGGAAAAAAACCAATTCTTTGTATTTCCTAGTAATCCACTGAATGCTTTTGCTCTTTCTGGTCAATGTAAACTTGTAACATTTTGATTTTATCACTTATTTCACATTGGCAGCCCAGAAATGTGCAAGCCATTTGAGTACATTTAAAGGGACATTAACTTAATGTCCTGTCAAGATCTGTAAGTGATAGGCAAGTGATGGCTGACATCTTTTGCAATAACCAGGGGCGGATCCAGGAATACCGTAAAGAGGGGCGCCTTTACAAAATTAAAGGGGAGGGGGGGGAGCGCACGCACCCCACCCCCATTTTTTCCTTTTTATTTCTTTTGTTTTAACAAAAAATATAGGGGGCGCGCGCCTGGTGCGCCCCGCCTGGATCCGCCACTGATAACATAATGAAACCAAAAGAAATGTGTGTTTACTGTCATTTGGGGAGGTAAACAGGGACTCATGACATTCAACTCTGACAGCGGAGATATTTGCGAATAACATTTTACATTACTATGACCATTATTCTCCGAATGGCACACTATTTTTTCAGAAATGATGTCACAATGTAATTGTGACATCATAAATCAATTCTAACATTGCGCGCTGATTCGTTTATACTGTCATTTATTTTGTGAAATGCCACAAAGCAATTTGACATTGCACCTCGACACTATCTCCACAACATCGCTTTCACCCCCCTTTTCCATAAATTTTGAATTTAAGAAAAACACATAGAACAAGACAAATATACTCTGCTTAATTTTGAGTTTCTCGTTTAAACTATACGGACCTCCAATAATCATTATTCATTTCGGGCTGCGCCCCTCAGTTACAGTGCCATTGTGTAAACACCAGTCAGGGGCGGATCCAGGAATTCTGTAAAGGGAGGGGGGGGGGGGCGGCGAAACTAATATTTCTGGTGTCACTACACTTCCGGGTTTCATTTATTTTTTTCTTTTTATTTCTTTTGTTTTTAACGAGAAATAAAGGGGGCGCTAGTTGCGCCCCCCTCTGGATCCGCCCCTGCCACTATAGATAGTTTTTAGCAGAAAACTCTCAAGGCAACGTTTTTCAGAATGTTTCCATGTTTGATACTCCATGGTACACTATTTGTGAAATAATGTCACAAAGCAATTATGACATCGTACACTGCTTCTTACGGTCACTTCGTGAAACATCGCAAAGCAATTGTGATAATGCGTCCTGCTTCAATGAATACCATTTACTTCGGGACTGCGCCTCTCAGTGATAAGTTATTTTGACGTCACCTCTGCCTATAGTTTTAACCAGAAACTCTCGAAGTCAAGTGTATAGTTGTATTTTGTCGTCAGACGGAGTGTAAGAAGAATGAGGGCTTCAGAGTCCAAGATATTTGCGGATAGATGTTGCAAGAGTTGACGACATTCTGATTGGAATACGCCTTCTTGACTAATGTATTACTACCACTCTTACTCTCACTATCACACTACTTTTCTCCATTTATTTTCATCAATACCTCTCATCTTAACTTTACAGGGGAGATGGGGGGTCGAGAGGTTAAACACAGTAACTTGTAGATGAATTCTGGAATTGAGGGGATGTGTATAGGGTTTTTTTAAACAGCTTGTGTGTGTGTGTGTGTGAGTGTGTGTTTGCGTGGGTGCGTGGGTACATGCGTGCGTGCGTGTGTGTAGATATTTCATATGAATTATTAATATTCCCTATTTATGTCAATCAAGACGCCCTCTGTGCAATGCTTTTGTTAGTTTGTTCGTTGTTTGTTTGTTTGTTATATACTATACGCTATTATATCATAATTACTAGTGCAATGTATATGTTGAAGTTGACGTGGTTTGTTTTTTTTTTCTTCTTCTTTTTTGGTAGCCAATGGAGGGCTAATTTCAGTATTCATGTTACAGACAATAAGGAATCTTGTATCTTTTTATGAAAAGTGATGAGATTACTGTCCCCTGAGGACCAATTCATGAGCTACTATTCTGCTAAAATTCTTATCGGCTACTTTTCAATTCGATGTACTTGGAATCCAGTTGTTGATAGGTTGGGAAAACTTTATGG
The DNA here is from genome assembly GCF_040938485.1 of Diadema antillarum. Classification (NCBI taxonomy): domain Eukaryota; kingdom Metazoa; phylum Echinodermata; class Echinoidea; order Diadematoida; family Diadematidae; genus Diadema; species Diadema antillarum. The sequence goes on from NW_027271284.1 coordinate 1,027,779, forward strand.
TTACTTTGTTGTTCAGCGCAACCTTGGTACAAAGGTATGCATATATTAAAAAAAGATGATAACAAACAGGTTTCTTAAAAGGGAAAGAGGAGACAACCAGAGAACAATGTCAAGTCTTAAATAGGGATCATTGGGAAACTCTACTTCGTGCTAAAGTTTAGTTTATATAGATTGAAATCGAGCACAAATTATCACAAATATATTACAGAAGTTATAAAAATCTCAGTCTTGTACGCGTTTTCGCGAAATCAATGGACATTTAATGAGGCAATGGCGTCATCATGTCGCATCTGCCCTATCGTTGTGGTCGTTTTCAATCTGATTTTAACAACAGCATCTCCGTGATGATTGTTTTAAATACAGGTCAACTGCCGACGTAATGTGTATGTGAGGTGTCGAAATAATCTTAATCAGCTCATCTAGTTCACGTAATGTGCTCATGACCGTTATAGCCGTTTTCGAGAAAATCACGCAAAAATTCAGCAATTCCGTAATACATGTACGGTGTACTGCATTTTGTATCCAATTTTAATGACAATTATTCAGCTCTTTTTTTTATTTTGTTGTGTTGTTTTGTTTTGTTTTGTTTTGTTTTTTTTTGGTCTTATTAAGGTCGACTTGAGCATTGTGTGGGATTCATTTCAATGACTCTAGGGTCCATTATCATCATGACGTTCAGTGTAAATGTGTCTGGTGTATACGTCTACATCTATCCATTCCGCCGTCCGAAGGCTCGTAAATTCGAAAATTAAATAAGGTTCGTTATTCCGAATCACACAAATCCCCTACACCGAGAAAAAAGGGTTCGTTAAACAGATGTTTGAGACAGTTTTCTGAAGGTTTGTTATTCCGATAGTTCGTAATCCGCTAATGAAATAATGTTATTTTATCTGACTGCTCATTAGTCCGAAAATAAAATAAGGTTCGGTATCCCGAAGGTTCGTTAATCCGAAAGTGATATGAGGTTCGTTATTCCGAAGGTTATTCGAAAAAGACAAATGGTTGTTCCTACCGGAGATTCGTTAATTTGGTAAAATGATATAATGTTTGTTAATTAAAAAATGAAAAGAAGTTGCGAGTAAATGATAACGAACCTTCGTAATTTCGGACCTTAGCTCATTCAGATTAACAAGACAATATTAGTCGACAATCCACAGGCATACTATTGTATGTGGATGTAAATATACGTTTACATTGAATGAGTTATTTTCGTGCCTGCTTGCATGATTGTGTTCTTTTATCAAAGTGCTCTTCAGTGCGTATAAGCCAGTTCGGAGTTAGCTCATGGGCACATTGGTACGAATGACCTTTCTTTTTTCTCAGTTGGTTAGGGGCACTTCACTCGTTTTTAGAGCGACATAATGTATAAGCTTTACGTAACAATTTATGGGATTCATCAATCCCGTTCAAACAAAGAATAAACTTGCGTAGACCAGATGAGCAGAATGATCTGTCAATTCACACTTGAGAAAGCATCCATTTCATTATTTTGCATTGGATGTATTGACAATCTCTTTCTATTGATATTGCCAAATACCATGAGTTTTGCTGTCACATGGATGTGCTGGCAAGCGGCATTTATAAGGATTACATGAATAATCATTACATGACAGATGCTTATCCCAGTAAATTTAAAAACCAACATGCCTGTTGGTTCGAATGACCTTGTTTCTGCTCATGCGCAAAGTGGAACTCCGAACTGGCTTATTAAGATATGATGAATAAATCTTCTTACGAATAGTACTGTATATGTCACAAGAAGTGACAATCAATACAAAACAGATATATAGATAAATACATAACCAAAGACAGAATAGGCAAGCAGAGGCGAGTCCAAAACTTGATAAAGCTATATAGGAACAACGACAAATAAAGAATGAAGAAAACGAACAAATAGACATCTTCGCCTATAGTTGTCACCTGTAACATCATTTAATTTAATATAAAGGCCGATCCTGAACAGTGTTAAAGTTAACTTTTCCTTTTCACCCCAGCCATGGAGATCCCTCTCTTCATGGCCGAGACTGCCTGGGGATGTTATTTTGCTCGCACCTCGGTGTCACAAATAACCTTGCAAAGGTGTTGACGGGGAGGGCATAGTTTACCTGTTCTAATTTTCTGAATTTTCACATGAGGAGAGCTACTCATAGCGAGTGCCAAGTGAGTTATCCAGCTTTGCTGTTGTTGTTGTTGTTGTTGTTGTTGTTGTTGTTGTTGTTGTTGTATATTGGTACCAGTATTGTCTGCTTTTCATCTTTGTTTGTCGTTTTGTTTTCGCTTTTGTTTTTTGTTTTTTTAAGACGGTGCACGGGGTGACTTGTTCAATACGCACACTAAAATAGTGAGGAAGCGTGAGGCAAACGTCTTAGATGGAACTAAACTTCTGAGAAAGTTATCAACCCCAGCTTACTTCTGCCTATTAGGTTTCAATACTACAGGAAAAGAGAAAGAGAGAAGAGAGAGAGAGAGAGGGGGGGGGGGGGTAGAGAGAAGCGAGAGGGCGAGGAAATTTTCTGTCTGAAATGGGAGCGATAACCGCGTTTTCCTTCCCGATTAAAATCCTCCTGCGACCTCCGCTTGGAGTATTCGGTTGACGGGGATCGAGCATGTGCGAGGTCGCGAGAGGGTACGGCGAGAAGGACGGCAGTGACAAGAACAACAAAAGCCGCTCCCGTGAACGGCGAGCGAGCAAACGCGCACTGACAACGATAACATGCCCTGTTTGCCGACCTGTCGTTCCGCATCAAACGCCCGCGCGATCGCCGACTGTCCCAGCGAGATCGCGCGGGGGAGGAAATACAAATAAATAAGAAAGAACACAAGGCGGTCATGTCGTGGCCTTACTAGCTCCAAATGCGCGAGTACGTGATGGACGGTTCTCTGGGATCAGAATCGAGTGAATTATCACCTCATTGCTTCACTTCCAACCATTTATCATGACAAGTGTGACGCACTGTCGCATCATCTCACCCAGCCACCCTCGAACCTCGGGGTCGACCCCCGAGGGGGAGGGGAGGAAGGAGGTTCCCTCCTAGCCGAGTGGACAGCAATTTTTTGCACACCCTCGATTATCCTGTAATGTGAGTGGCCAGTCATTTGAGAAGCTCTCTGACTCCACTCGTTGAAGCGCGCCAGCTAGTGAATGTTATTTATGTGCTACTCGCGCGCAGGACCAGTCATAATGAAATTCATTTCGGGCATGGAGTGCACATCGCGTCTGGTGTTGGACTCAGTGATAAACTTCCCGCTTCTCTTGAGAGGATCATCCTCTTCCATGCTTTAATAGTCGACTGTGACAGTTCTCTGTCTTAGGAAGATGGTGCAAGTTGCCTTGTTGATGGGTATTGGTTTCCATTCGAATTTTGTCGGAGAGTGACGAACAAGAAGCCGCGCTGATACTGGAATTATTACTTCACAGGGCCAAAGCACGTGGAAAGGAGAAAAAGCTTTTTTTGTTTTTGTTTTTCATTCGTGTTCTTTTTACGGACTTCTTGTACATTCCTTCAGCGATGACAATTCGACAACTGGATAACATGGATGTAAGTATACCACATGTAAAAAAAAACCCAATGCAATTCTCACGATAGCAGTTTATAGTTGGTACTCTTCATTATGTCTTGTCCACCCCACCCCCTCGTACTGGGACTCAAATACATGCGTTAAAATGAAAATGTGCAAAATTGAAATCCTTTTAACTTTTTGACTCTTCATTCGTAAATGCACTGACGCGCTCTAGAGTATTTGCTTAGTTTTTGTACATGATCTTTTTGTCCTTTTTGCATTTTTTAAAGCAATGACACAACAAAGACTAGCATGCTTCCAAGAAAATATCTTTTGGACTTTAAACGACGTTCATATTCGTGTTTCCTTCTTTTGTATTCGCCCACAACTCAGCTTTGTAATCTTTCTCAGATGTCCGCTAGGTATGATGTCATCATTGTTAATTGCCACGAAGCTGCCTCGAAAGAAAAAAAAAACAACACATTTCTGGCATCATTTGATGCTTAAAGTAAATTAGACATTAACTCGAAGTTTAAGCATTCTTATCAAAGTAATATTCTTGGCACTGTATACCCATCTATTAATCATTCCTTTAAAGGGCGTCTTGACGGAAGTCATAGGTTGTGTGTATAACGAAAGCAACTTAATGGTGGACGAGAGTGATTATCGGAGCTGATGTCTTGTTGTGAGTTCCGAGCGGTAGTTCATCATCTACCGTAGATCGTATGGATCGTTGCTCATTAATTTGTCAAAGTGACGAGGGGGGGGGTCTCAAGATTTGTTTGTGATCTTCTTTGACGGTTCTTTTGCATTATTAAGGACCTGCCCTTTGTTGTCTAAAAGTTTTCAAATGTTTATAATTTATGATTGCATGATTTTTATGTAAATGTATATTCACACACATATGATATATATATATAACACTTTATATACATGTATATATGTATATTTGAAATCGTATGAGCCCTCGTGATGTTGCAGTGCTCTGTTTTTCAGCTAATTGCCACCTGATTCGAAGACCAAATAATGGTAATAGTGGTCATTTTGAACTTCCCCTGTGTAAATGAAGACTGTATTGGGGAAAGATATTGTAACATGCTCTTGTGTGCTCATTAGCTTGTATGTGTAGGAGCAGACATATTGTACATCGCTTGGCATTGCTGTTGAATATTGTCTCATAGTCGAAAAGAGTCATTTAGGTCAATGATACTGGGTTCAACTAACTCAAAAAATTGAGAGTGAGGTGGAGGTTTATGGTGCTACTATAGCATGGAAAGTTCTGTTCTTCACCGAAATGCATCATGACAGGCAGCTTGGGAATGTTTTGGAATTTTGCTTATATGAACGTTTGAACGAAAAATAAAGACAAATCATGAAATGATATGTGTGTGAATAATTCAGTAAATCTAGTGATTGCTGATCCATGCAAGTAGCTCCTTGTCATAAAATATATCGCAGCAGGACTTTCACTTTTTGCTTTCAAAGACTTCGTTATATTCTAAAGTCTGAGTAACCTAGGCTCAAAAGTTAGCGTAAAGTTAAAGACTTTTTAATGTAAATTAAAGACTCTGCTTAGATTGTTCCAAGTAATGCGATATATAGTTGTGATATATAGCATATCATGCATGAATGGTGATTAAAATCATCGGATCTGTATGAGCAAAATGATTTTAAGTATCTGTTCTGAAATTCCTTAAGCACCAGTTCCACTGAATGCCAGCTTTAAAAAAATAATAAATGTGCCAGTATAACTTCGTAACAGTGGTGCGTTCGAGCGCTCTCCTAAAGCGAAGCGTACCGTACCGTACCCGCGCCAGAGAAGCGCTCGAACGCTCCTAAAGTGTACCGTACCGAGCCAAAAGTGGACCACTTCCCGATGTGCTCCAAAAGCGTACCAAAAGTTCGCTGTAAAGAATGCGCGTATCATGCGCACACGTCACAATGCAAAGACATCATTCCCTTTGTTCGGGACAGCTGTAAGTACAGGTCAAGAGCCAGGTGGATGACATTCTTGCTACAAAATGCGTGACCTTTTCTAAAAAGAACTTGTGAGGTACGCTCTCTCGACAGAGCGCTGGAACGCTTCAAATCCGGCACAGTTCGGTACGGTACGCTTTGGTTCAGTTCGCTTTGGTTCGCTTTAGAGCGCTCGAACGCACCCAGTGTCAAAGTACTTCAAACATTCAGTGAAGGTTGCATTAATTTGTTAACATAATTACGACCATAAGTACAATGACACCTCTAGTGCATATTTTGATAATCTGTCGCTCTCAACTGTCATATTTTCGAACGCATGTAAAATCCCAAAAAAAAAGTTAAATTGTTCATATACCAAAAAAAAAAAAAAAGTGGCTCCTCTTTCTTTGTCAAACTATCGCGCTGTCTCTATTCTTCCTAGTCTTTTGAAAGTAATTTAAAGTCTGAACAGACAGTACGTTTTCTTTATGCTGAATTGGTACTGAACAACGATTAACGCGGTTTCAGGAAATTCCATCCCAAAGATATGGCACTTGCCAAATATTGCACTATTAGAGTGTCGAATGTTACAGCTGAGCATAAATATGTCATCGGTGTGCTCATGGGCATTAGCAAGGCATTCGACACTCATGACAACATTATCCGAATGCACAATTTACAGTTTTATGGATGTCGGGGCCTTTCATGAGAATGGTTGAAAGAGTACTCGTGAAATAGAAAGCAATATATTATATATGCTATGAATTTACCAAAACTGAAGGATTACCTAGACAATGTGGTGTCTCACCAGGCTCTATATAGGGCACCTTACAATAAACAATGGTTTTACGAACTCATCTATGTTACTACAAATGGATGATACCAATATGTTCTGTTCCAATTCAGATTTAAAGTCTGTCCGAAGAACTCAATTTACTGCAATTATTGTGTACATGAATTAAAAGAAATTGGTTATCACTTCGATTAAAAAAAAAACAACTAATTTTGTTAGTTTTCATTCCGATATTGTGGTGGATTGTTTAGATTTACGTTTATATATCATTTTATTGTGGAAAAACGAAATAAATTTGAACTTAAATTTGAACTTGATTGTTAATTACTAGAAATAGAAGAGGGTACTAAATTTCTTCAGGTCTGTATAAAATGAAAATTTGAAATGGAACGTCAATGCGAAATAAATCTGGGATAAAATTTCCCTTAATGTTGACATAATTCGAAAACTGTAAGTATCATGTTAAAATGAACATTTTATGTAAGCTTAAATTCCTTGCTTTTATCGTACATCTCATACGCAACATCATTTGGACAGCCTCAACAAGTCAGAATAATGATTACATTACAAAAGAAAACCACGCTTATATGCACCAACTCAGGTTCACACGACCATTTCAATCCCTTGTCTGCTGAATGAAATACTCAAGATAAATGACATTAATTTCTTGCTAGAATTAACACTTGGCGATGTTCCGATTTCATTATTTTCAGTAGTCATCTTTTTTCCTCAACATTTCAGTTGAACAAGAACATCCACTCTTACTCTACAAGACAATCTGACAAATTTTATTTATATAGCGCTAAAACGGTGATGGCTCTGAAATCTATCAGACACGGGATCCGATATTTGGAACTCTCTTCCTTGTGCTATTCGAAATGCGAAGTCTATGTGTTCAGCTGTGAAAACAATGTTGCTCTCGGGATATTTCTGGTCCTAAAATATATCAATACATGTGTACTGTGCATGGAAATGATTCTGGTAAAGTTTTCCGAACGCAATCTCTTACGTAATTACGACCAACCAGGACATGACATACAAACTTGTCTATCTGCACCTTTGCTGATCAGTTAGCCAGTTGATGTAACCATGTGTATTTAAAACAATCAGGCAAAACGTTGATGAAAGCTGTCAAACCTCCTTTCCTTCTCACCTTTCTTCTATCCTATCTCTATTCAAGTCACTCCTCTCTTCATTTCTTTTTATTATGTATCATGTATAAGACCTGCAAGCAAATCAAGCTATACAAGCTGTAGTCCTTCTGTATCATTTTATTGTAGAGCTTATACACTTTTGTAATACAGTGTAAATCCAATGGAGACAAAATCACTTTGTAAGCAACCTGAACACACACACACACACACACAAAACACAAACACACACACACATACACACAAACACACGTGATACCTGACAATGTGTGAACATGTGCAATGATAATACAGGAAACAATATATCAAATCATATCAAATCATATCAAATTATATCAAGACATGTGACTACTTTGGCTGCAGCAGCGCTAGCTTGAGAAATATTTGTCAATCAATGATTACCCCCCCCCCCAAAAAAAAAAAAATAGAGATCGATTATAGTAGATATGACTATAAACAAAGTTTACATTGATTTCCTGTTATCAAGCAAGGTTTTATTACCTTTCTTTACCTTTTTCATGTTTTTGTTTCACTTCATATTGTGTGTACTGGGAGTTTTGTGTATATAGCTCCCCTAAATTTAATGATAGAATTTCCCAGCACCGCTGAAATGAGGAAGATTGATATGCTCGCGAGACCATTGATGCAATATGTGGTTTTCGTATAGATATAAACACAGATGGAACCGTATATTGCTTTATTTACAGTTCATGCGGATATCTGTTTCTCCATTTCTTCTTTTCGTTTCTATATAGTTGAGATCGTATTGAATTTTAATTCATTTTCTATAAAAAATAACAAAATTCCAAAGTTCAACAGCCCTATCCAGAAAGCTCGTGCCTTCAGGACGCGGCTGTTCTCCTCAAAAAATCTGAACAAACATAAACAAAATTAATATTATTACTCATCCGAAACAATTCTTACGAAGACAACAACAACAACAAAATCTGTGACGTGTTTCAGGAAAAGATGGAAAAGTCAAAGAATGTTCTTTGTGCTAGTTTCTTATGCCAGCATAGCCATACTAAGGAGAACTTCACTTCAATTTCAAAGACAAATAGGATCAAGTCGAAGCACGTTGACAAAGATTAATCAGTTACGGCATTTCAATTTCTTTCTCATGATATGCGTGCCCCGAGATTTCAAACCAAGGCTTTCCTCTTTTTTTTCCTCTTCTTTTTTTAAGAGAGAGAGAGAGAGAGAGAGAGAGAGAGAGAGTTGTGTTTCAGCAACACAATACACCTTATAATGAACGAGCCCCAACCCGCACCATTCGCCATCTCAATATACTCTATAGAGATACAACGGAACTGAAGAAGGAAAGAGTGTTATATAGGGAGAGGGGAGGAGGGGGGAGGGAAAGGGGGGGGGGGGGAGTGGGGAGAGAAATGACCCTTGTTGATCCCCATGCGTATCGTGTTTGATAGCCTGCCAGGTTGTGTGAGCAGAAATGTATTCATACCGACGTACACTACTCATATCCCCTTACGTTAGTAGCGGTCAAACATGATTGATGTTCACCCTTTGAATTACCAGTATGGTGCCCCTAGCAGTTTGGTGTGGGTGTATTGCGCGGGAACGACTGGTCAAAAAGAAGACAAATAATGACAGACAAAAAAAAAAGCATATCCATGCATTCTTATTCGTTGTGTGAGGTCTCACTTCATTCTTCTAATTTTACTTCGCATGAACGCTATTCTTTTATTGAACTACATTCAATAGCTTCCACAGAAATTCTTTATCCAAAAGTGATCTCCAAGAGAGTGCAAAGAATAAAGAATAATGCATTAAAACTTCCTGTTATCCCACGAGAGATGTGCCGTATGACACTTTCTTCAAACCGAATTCTTTACATAAATAGCTAAAATTTCCTGAGTTCTGTCATTTCTGTTTTTTGTCTCTTAGTCGGCGTGATCACATGTTTATGGTCTGATCACGAAATTTGAAAATCAAATAGAAATATGAAAGAGCATGGAGTTCTAAGAGGAATTCAAAGTTTATTTGATGAAAATTGGTTTGGAAATGGCTGAGATATCGAAAACAAAGCGAGCCTAATAAAAGTTGGGACCCACCTTTTATAAAAAACCAATTTTATCAAATATACAATAATCTCCTCCTTTTTGTATCCTCTTTAGCCAGTTAGCATTTCATAAAGTGTTTTCTTAGTATTTCGCAAAAAGTTAAAAGCTGAATCCTCACCTCAACCTATGCGATATCATCCCTTTAATTACTTGCTCACAGCCTCTCGGTCATATCCAACTGTTTAGTCCCTACATGCTTTTTTGTGTCTATTTACTTTATATCTTAGATTAGATATTGTCGATATCCTGGATTTTTGCCGTTGATTCCTTGATACACAAATTAAACGTAGATTTGTAGTGGTAAAAGAGGTTCAATGAGAATGTAATGATTGCTAAATATTTTCCATATTTGTTGTCTGTTAAAATCGTCAATTTACAACAATCAATTTTCAGTTCATAATCTGGTTGACTTTATGGGTGATGTTCGTTATTCTGAAAGGTTCGTAAAGTCCAAAAATGAAATATGGTTCGTGATTCCGCAGGTTCATTAGTAACCATGTTTTGTTTTGTGTTGTTTTGTTTTGTTTTTCATATTAGATATTAACAAACCAAAATAACAAACTTTTTTCATTTCTTAATTAATGAATCTTCGGAATAACGAACCCTGTTTCATTTTGGATGTAACGAACATCTAGGTGTACGGAATTTGTGTGTTTTGGTATAACGAACCTTCGAAATACCGAGCTTTATTTCATTTTCGGATCAACAAAGCTTCGGAATAAGGACCATCATCCAATTTTAGATCTGTGTGTAACTCTTTTTTTTTAAACTAAATTCTTTTTATTGTTATTGATGTTGTTGTTCCCTAAACCATAATGTATGGTAAATACTTGTATATCTCAGCGTGACTTGTGTCATCACGAATATTTCAACAATTTAGGGTACCAGCTGATAGAATTCCCCTTCTAAAGTTTCTGCTGGATAATGTGTTTGATAAAATGAAAGGACTTTTTAAATAATCCAAGCCCATAAAACAGACCTAATAATGACGATGTCATTTTGGCAAATGTTTGTAAGTAATGTTTTCATTGTATTTTACCACTCACATGCATTTCACTCTGAAAGAGAAACATATAAAAACGGACTATATTCAATAGCAGATTTGATAAAGATTGTAACAAGCCGGATTTAGATTTCATAAAGATACTATTAAAGGACAAGTTCACCTTCATAGACATGTGGGTTGAGTGAATGCAGCAATATTAGTAGAACACATCAGTGAGAGTCAGCAAAATCGGACAATCCCTTCAAAAGTTGTGAATTTTTGAAGTTTCTGCTCAGTCACGGCTGGATGAAAAGACTACTATAGCTTGTGATGCCACATGAGTACAACGATATAAAGAAAGAATAAAGAAAATGCAACATATTTCCATTTTTTCTCGCATAACGAAAGAACACTCGAATTCTCTCTTTCAGAAGGCAGGGGGAATAATATTACCCTTAACATACGTCAGTAGCAAGTCGAAGAAATGTGCACTTTATTCAAAAAGTAAAGTTTTGTGAAATTCTGTTTTTATTTTCCTTATATAGTTGTACGCATGTGACATCATACACTGTAGTACTCTTCTCTTCCAGCAGCGACTGCGAAGATACAGTGTACTTAAAATATTCGTAACTTTTGAACGGATTGTCCAATTTTCCTCAAACTTTCACTGATGTGTTCTACTAATATTGCTGCATTCTCTAAATCCTTATGTTTATGAAGGTGGACTGACTTGTCCTTTAAAGAAGTCGGATTTAGAATAAGTATCGTCATTCTAAAAGAGCCACTTTCACATTCTCTCTTCCAAAGTCAATGTAAAGATTCCATATTACCCGCCCAGAAATCAGTAGTTAACAGTATTCAATATAAACTCACTAGCCGGCGGTCACACTGGCAAAAAATCTCGCGAAGTTCAGCTTCGAGAAGTTTTTGCGAGATTAGCTCATCCATCAATACTGGCCCCCGAACTTCTCGAAGTTTCCATTCTCGAAGTTAGGGTCACTGGTGCGCATGCGCAACATAGAAGAAAGCGTGCGCCGGCTGATGGCTAATGATTGTGACGTAACAATGCACACACGTACATCTCAATGAGCGCTCCTTGGGAGGCACCGCGCGCAAGCAGGTGGTGGACTGGTCACGTGACAAACTTCGCAAAGTTTCAACTGCGAGCGTTTAGTCTGCCCAAAGTTAAAAAAAGATGGGGGGAGGGGGTCGGAAAATTTCCAAAGTTTGAGTGGGAAGTTTCGTGAGAACTTTGGCGAGAAGTTTTTGGGAAGTTTTCAGTCACACTTACCATTGTGCTTACAAAACTTCTAGATAGATCTTCAACATCGCGAACTTCAACTTCGCAAACATAAACTTTGCAATGTTTTGCCAGTGTCACCGAGGCTAATAAGTTGTTTGAACTTCATCAAATAAAAACAGACGTCTAGCCAGAAGTAGGCACACGTACGCAGAGCCAAAAATAGATATCAACTTGTCTCTGTTACCAACTTTCTTTTAATGTGAAGGATTCTAACGACAAAATCTAAATTGCTATGATTGTATTTTTTTTTCTTTGTGAAAGTCGAGGGCCATAATGGGTATATACATGGATAACGAGATCCGTGGGAAAAGTCTTGACACCCGGCCGGTAGATTGGCCTATGTCTAACTACATGTCGTGATGAGGAGAGAAGGAAATCAACTATTCTGCTTTCAGACGCGAGGAACTTGATATTCCACGGAATGTTTTCTGAGTCATTCGACAAACACCTTGGTAGAGAATTGGGGTTGATCACTTAGACATGGAGCACGTCGGAGCAAACCCATTAGCTCATGCATGTTTTATGTAAAATGTGACATTTTGCACAAAAGCAATGCAATGACATTTGTTTCCCAGGCTCTCAAAGGTTTTACAATATGCACTTTGTTTGAAAAAATTATGAGAGGTACATGGAACAACGAGATGGGGGTTGCATTTCATATAGTTGATATTAAGATGTCACTCTAGTCACTGCGGCATCAGTTTTTTTTTATCATTGTTTTATTCGTGTGTTTTTTTTTAATCTCTTTCGCAATTCTGCCTTTATATTTCTCCCTTTGTCAATATACAATCCATTTCGCCACAGCATGTGGTATTTCTGCCTAGGGGTTTATGTACACACAAAAGAGAGGGAGAAAAAAATGCAATCAGATTCCTCAAGTAAATTTGATCCATAATTTTCGAACATTTTCATATCATCTGATACCCTAGTTGCCACCTACGTTGATTTCTATACCTTTCAGCGATGTGTTTCTTCCGTAAGGTTTGTCTTTGTTGTACGGTTCTTTTGAATACTGAAAGCTACAGCCCATATATCACGGCCAAAGTTTTGTCAGTGAAATGTTGGAAGAATGCACCCACCTTCCGCCCACATTAAATTTGGTTTCCACGTCTACATAATACTCACGCATGTAACCGGTCATAAGTCTTGATGACGCTGCAGGTAGTCTCGCAAACTGAAACTAAATCATTACATAAAGATCTCTTGTAAAGCAAACAGTTTTTTTTTTTTTTGTTGCTTCAAGTCACATTTCACAGTCTGTCATTGAAAGATGCATTGCTATACTGAGGATAAGAGAAATAAGCATAAGCAAGTAAAACTATAGTGTCATATTCACCAGCGAGGTAAACTTTGAAATGGAATGGGTCCCAACTAATGACGATGTTAATTGATTATTCTTACAAAATCCTGAAAACATATCTCTTTTCCAAATAGTTATGCGTATGTTGCATAGTTATCTTTCTGTATGTCTTCTATGCTATCTGATTATTATTTTTGTTGTTTTACCACTTTGTGCCAAATACTTATTATTTTTATTATTATCATGATTGTTATTTAAAGAGACGTAGGGAATTCCACAAACTTAATTTTCTTAACTAAAAGTACACATTCCTTGCACTTGTAACTGACATAATATATATTTGAAAATTCCCTCTAATGTACTTTTTCATTGTCCTACCAAAAAAAAATAACAATTTAAAAAACTTATCAACGATAACAGTTGATGAATCTGCTGGAGAGTGCGTAAAAAAAATCAACGATTGCAGTCGAACAAGAGATCGCTGTTAATGTTGAGCGAAACAGAAAAAACAACAACAAACAGAACATTCATTTCAAATTGTCGTTTTGGCTATTTCACGTAGCTCATGTGACGCGTTTATACAACGATAGATAGCGCTCTTATTTCCACCTCAGTATTCATTTCGTATTAAAGTCAGTTTACAAGTCGTTCATATTACGCTTCTTGGTTTTTCATTTTTTTTTCCATTTTTAAAATTTTAATCTGAAAGGAAAGACAAGCTTTCAAAACGAAGCGCAGTTAAATATCAGGGTTTTTGTTATATTTCCATGATTCAGAGAATATAATTGTTTTTCGGGACTTTTTGATAGCCCTAATCAATTTCATGTACTGAGTTGTATTGCGGCTAAATTTGAGTTTATTTCAGCTTTCACGGTGAAGTGAATTCAAATTATCTGCATACTATCTCCCTCCTACAGTATCAATTATACATACACATGTCCGGGCCATTAGGCTCTACAAGCTCTTTAAACTATTAAAAAATCTACAGCATAGTACACCTTCAGCAAGTTGTCAAAGAAAGTGACAAAGTATAACAAAAAAATTTTCAAGAACTGTATAGTACTTCAGGGAAGGGCAAACAAAGCAATCGTGAACGAATATCTCAATTATTGAATGGGAAAAAAACCCTGAATAAGTGCCTAATTTGGTGCACCAAAGATATGAGAGAATTTTGGTGGAAATTACAAGTTATTAACCCTAAACGTGCCACATAAAATTGCCTGCTCTTTTGGTTTGTGTGTGAAATATGCGCACATTTATTTTGACTCGGTGGCACAGAACGGGTTAAATGAGGTGCTATACAAGACAACAGATGCTGCATTCAATACAACAAAAGTAAAATCAGCCATGCAGGTTTATAATGATGACATGGGTAGGAAGTAACCTAAACTGAACAAGGCAAAGAAGACTATATAGAATTGAAAGCATGGCTTCTCTTTCCTAATCGACTCAGAGTGAATATATGACATGTGTACAACCCCCTACCCCCCCCCCCGAAAATTAAATCAAAACAAAAACAAAAAAGTGATGATATCTCCGATATTTCAGGGGAGTATATTATTTCAGTCAAAATGATGAAAATGACGGGATTAAATGGAAATAGAGACGGAAGAATGATATTGTCCACAACCTGTCCAAAAATCGGCTGGACCGCCAACTGGACCTATCATGGGAAATCTTTAGTGTGGGCATTTTGACATGCAATATATTATACGTTCTTCTGTCTGTGACGACGTGCTTGTGCTTCCCCTGTTTTGATGCTAAACATGTTAGCGAGCGAAAAAAATTGGATTACAAGCGGATATATGCACGTGCCAGTGAAATGAATTCCTTCCAGAAGGACCCTTTCGATTGCTTCTCTTTCAAACCGTTGAAGGGAATACATGAGAAAAATAAAAAAATGCAGGTCTCTAGGATGACAACAGGAGTATATCTTTTTACGCTTTGTGATGGATTTGACCTTAGATTTTGTATTTCCTGCTTTTGCGCCCACGTAGCCGGAAGTCTTACGGCAGGGGAAGGATAAAGCACGTTTTTTTTGTTGTAAAATATTGACATCTAAAGAAAAAAAAATCATCAAGTTAATGGTAAGATAATATCGACTTAAATATTGGATATTAACCTGTATCATGTGCCGATGACACGTAAACCTATTGCGAAAAGAGCTCTTTTTTTTTCTATGAAAAGCAATGCGGAGGCACGTGTAAGTGTGCATGGTGTTTGGACTGAACATTGCAATCTATAAATCCATATAAGCCTACTGTAATTGTATTAACAGCGATAAAACTTGAAAAAACTGGAAATATCTAAACGAGTAAAAGTACAAGGATCCTTCTTTTTTTGTCTTTAGGGCGTGCCGTCTTCCCACATTTTATTTTCTTTGATTGCTGAAAGGCAATAATGTAAATGTAAAGACAAATGTATATATATATATATATATATATATATATATATATATATAAAAATATATATATATTATATATATATATATATATATATATATATATATATATATATATATATATATATATATATATATATATATATATATATGTATGTTTGAAGAATGAAATCTGAAGTCTGCAAGCAATATTTCGATAATGTGAGAAGTTAATGAAGTGCAAGTTGTACTGTACCTGCCCCTCATACCTCATGTACCCCACCCCTCGTTTCTAACTTCATTTTCCTCGTAATATTTGCAATGAAAGAACCGTGTACTGATCAGGATAATATGAAGTTTGATACACGTACACGCAATTGGTAATTGATTCTCCCTGGAAATCAAGCGAACAGCAGCGCTCAATTACAGAATTAAGTGCTCTCCCGCATTTGAGATACTTAGTAGTCAACTGTGGCATTAATTTAATTCGGCATGATTCCAGCATAAAGACGGCGGAAACATGAACCTTTGTACAACTGGGAACTTAAAAAGAAAAACAAAATCGAGTCGGTGGAAATATCCGACAATGGCTAGCTCATCGAATGCCTTGAAGTATGTACTTGCTTTGTTCCCTAAACTCGCCGGGGTTCTTTTTACTCCAACTCACGCATACTGACAAAACTTGCAAGGTTTTAGCGAGGGCTTGTTTCTGACTGCACCGCCAATAGACAACCTGCTACCATCTCTAGAGATTGATTATCGGTGTGTTTGTTTCCCGCCTTTCAAACCCGCCAACAAAATCTTTCCCATTTGTAATTGCCGACTTGTATATTGGCCGTGTTTGGCATTCATTTGGACAAAACCTAGATTTTTCGTATTTATAGCGCCGTCTATGTCACGCGCCGTTCAGCTAATGACGACTTCGAGATTTTCCTTGGGCGTAATACTGTAAGCGTCAAGTGGTGCGTACGTGATTTCGGAATCGAATAGGGGAAAATTTGCGGAATCTCAGGCACAAGGTCAGAGATAAAAACCAACGTTTCGGACGAATACAAGTGAATACAAAAGTGGAGTAATATGATGACTGCGACAGATTTTGAAAATAATGGAGAGAGAAAAGAGATTGAGAGGAGTGTGGCATGGGGCAGAGAAAGATCTTATTGAAAAGATTTCCTGAAACATAAACTCTATACCTACATTGCGGGGTAAACGACAGGTACGCGCGGGAGGAGAAGGGAGGGGTGGGATGGGGTAAGACATGAACTCGACTCTGTTTGCAGCAGCGGTTCAACTGGAAATCATCACTGTAGATATTGGAGGTGGGAAGTGATGCAGATCTTGAGATGTAATTGAGAGCGACGAATTGGTCCTTTGATCAAATACGTTTCATAAAACTACTGTGCCGCTGTGTGCCCAGTGGCTTGCATGGTTGACTCTATCACCTTTGGGATTGTCTGCCTGCTTTGCAATTCCTACCTGGTTTGTGTCCAAATATTTCCTTCTCCCGTCATTTCGGCCAGTTAGTTGCCCATGACGAAATTGTACGCCCTCCTCCTGTGCTCAGCGAGGAGTGTTCTTGCGTCAACTTATTAGCCCTAGTGGAACCACCGGGTGGAGTTCGTTATACCGAAGGTTCAGTAATATGGAAATGAAGTAGAGTTCGTTAGGCGTAACATTTAAAGGGCTTTTGCGAAGGCTTGTTACTCTGAAGGTGCGTTAGTACGAAAATGAAATAGGGTTCCATATTCCGAAGGTTCGTTCTTCCAAAAATGTCAAAATAACAAACAAATACAAACAGAAAGGTGCGTACTAACGAATCTTCGGAATTTCGAACCAATTTTTTTTTTTCTGATCAAAGAACCTTCGGAATAGCGAACCTTATTTCATTTTAGGATTAACGAACCTTCCGAATACCATTATATCACTTTCGGAATTACGAACGTATACGGAAAAACGAACCTGTGGAATATTGAACTGTAACAGCAACCATCGTGCTGAAAATATATGGCTGCAGTTTATCAGTCTCACTAATCACACGGGAGCACCGTGGCACAGTGGTAAAGATTCCTGACTTTAAATTGGAGGACCAGAGTTCGAATCTAAGAACAAAATGATTTTACCCACTTTGTCCCTCTCGACCCAGATGTAGAATTGAGTACCTGACAGCGCTGATAATAATGGCAAGACAGGGCCCTCTGCTAGCACAGTGAAAACTCTGAGGAGGCTACCCTGGATAAAGAAGACAATATCAGCATTACATTGTATGCAGCCTTAGGAATATGTAAAAACATGGTCAGGTTCGATTAATGTCAATCAACAGAAACAAACACAAATCATTAATTAGATATCGACCGGAAGGGAATGAATTCCTTTGCTTTTCTTCCTGACAGTTTCTGTTGACAGGCCTCCCCCCCCCCAAAAAAAAAGGGGGGGGGATGGTGATGGAGAAAGAAAGAATGCATGATACAAAAGTCAACTCCGGGAAAATTGCCAACAGCTTCTACCGGGGATTTGGGTTAAGATTTCGTTGCGTAATCCCGCTTATCCGATGCGGAGACTCGTACGTGCCTCGCCAAGGAAAATGGTATAGGTATATTTATCTTTCCGTTTCATTTCGTTTCGGTTACACAGCACACGCGTGGTATCAATACGAAGCGTCTTATGAGATTATCAAAACGTGCGTTCGCTTTAAAGTTCTAACACTGAGGCTACAGCTTCCACTTTGAATTCGCAGCAGTCGTTAAAGCTGTGACGTAATGAAATTAAGAACGGTATCCGTAATCACTATTGCATTCACGACATATCCTAAATCGATCGAATGCCGAGAGGGCGTGTGTCCTTCAAGAACATTAACTCCGCTGATGTAATTGTAATCTAATGATTCGCGTAGTATACACAGACGTTATTACCTTGGAGACACAAGGTAATTTTCTAGCTAATCAACCGACTGTAATACGAATTGCTCTACGCGCAATGTTGTGCGTGGCGTCAAAGCGACTCGTCTCAGGAAAGACACACACACACACACACACACGCACACACACTTAAACTAAACGCGATTAGAGGAATGTCTTTCTTGTCAAGGAAAGGAAGGAAGTAAGGTACAATGAGAGAGGTAGATTTAACTAGCGGGGACAGAGAAGAGAGGAAACCAAAATCATGGACGGGCGGAAAACTTAAACGATTTCTCTTCGTGCAAGCGCGACTTTCATGTTCCCCTCGATGGCGTAGCTAATTTAGGAAAAAAAAAAGAGAAACTTGTAACGAACAGACCGATCTTTGCATTCGCATTCAAGCATGGCAAATAGATCAAGTTTCATGCTCTCAACTTGATAACCAATGTTAATGTTTAAATTCCGTGGGGGATTCATCTTTACAAAACATCTAGCTTGTGACGAGCTATTACTGTTTGGTGACAAGATATCGAAATCCATAAGTCAGCTACGCAAGGAAAATAGCTGAAAAACTACTTATTCTAATCCGAATTCATTGGATTATACCGAAAGGGCGGGTAGCGTCACCTGTGTCTCCACTATCAAGTATCATCGTAATCATCATCATCATCATCATCATCGTAACCATCATCATCATCATCCTTTATCGTCTGGTCATGTCCCTTTTTCTCTCTCTCTATTCTTCTATATTTTTATCTCTTCTGTTGTTCCCATTCTTCTCCTCCTCTTTCATTGTTTTCATCTCATTGTTTTCTTTCTGCTTCTCTTCTAGTTTAGTTTGGGATATTGTGTTGTTTTGTTGTGGTTATCATTCATATTATCTTATTATCATCACTATTATCAAGAATTATTTTTGTTTTTATCATTGTTCATGAGAGAACTGCAAATTACAAGCCAAGCTTTTCAGCCTCTCCCATCTCTCATTTCCAACAACTTTTCTTTGATCATGTTGATACAGTAAAGTCACAGTTCTTGTGATTGTATTTCCATTCACAACATTTTATTTTATTTTATGAAATGAGCTGCATTGATTTAGTATAACTGTGTATATGTAAAATATCATACAATGTACTGCAATTGTATTTTTTTGTTAGAAATGAATTTAATAGAATGAAATAAGGTATGTAAAAAGTCTCCCAATATACCCTTTCGCGAAAACCTTTGAAGCTTTGAACGAATGCTGTCAGGGTTAGGAACGCAACACGACACGACGCGACTCTTTCCACCCTTTCTGAGCAAGTCGATTGGTGTTGTTTGGTAATTATTATTTCTTTGGGGTCATGATTTCTTGGTTTACGCGCATTGCAAGCAACATGTAAAAAATCCTTTAGGTCACGGTGTCTGTAGAGAGGGACAAAGTTGAAAGAATAAGAAAATATTCCCGATCACATCCCAAAAAGTCTTTGGAGAGAATAGGTCCGGAGCAATTGTCGTAGGAGCAAATGTCGTGTCACCAGTTAATGTAGACTCAAAGCCAGTGCTAAACAAAGTTAAAAGAATCACACACACACACACACACACACACGTACACATACAAAAACACAAAAAAAAACACCAGTGTTTTGCGTGGAACCTTCAGATAAAAATCAGGTATCTAAAATTCCACAAATTTGACGAGAGAAAGTGACAAGTATTACTACGAGTGACACAGTTCTGTCATATATATTTTTTCAGGCATCAAGATCAGCAAAATCTAACAACGTTATAGCAACGCACTCCTGACAATCAGGCAGATGTGGGTGATAATTATCAAAGACGCCTGAAAAAGGGTGGGAGCTTAGGTAATCTTGACATATCTTTAATCATGGCAATTGGGGCTTACTGAAAACGCACATTCAACGAAACAAAACAAAAAAACGACGATTTTCCTCTACTTGCTAAATAGGATTAGACAGGTTAGAGGGCAAACATTATTTTTAGCCTCTCATCAGTGTGAAACAGTTCACACAAATTGGCAAAGCTGTCCTATTCATTACCAATTATATTTTTCCGTTCTTTTTTGTGCATTCTGACTATAAGACAAAATCGTTTTATATAGACTTTGAAACACTTAAACCCTGAAAAGCTTGTATAGTTGCTACGCCTTTATAGGGTAAATATTATTAAAGTTTGGATCGATGGACACGGGAACCTCAGATTGAAATTATATGGGCTAAATGACAAGAGCGTATATATCAGGGAGATGATTTGACCCATTAAGAGGTTGGTTAAACTCTAGTCTTTCTTGACTTGATCGGGGCACGGAATCTTAGCGGGATATGAATTCCCGGCCTTTTAAGCACTACTACTCAAATAATTGGTAATGGGATATAAGCGTGGCAACGGAGATGGCAGGGTTTTCACGTCGGTCGCACCGGCGCCCTAATTATTCCGCCAGAGCAAGGCGAGTCAACGTCTTGTTTAAAAAACTTGTCCTGGTGTTGGGGAGTTAATGACAGTAATAGCGGTCGTTGACGACGGAACCTTCGTTGTCTCACTTCGTGCCAAACCCATAGGAAATCGGGGACATGTTAGGAGTAAAGGGATTAATCTCCTTAAGAACCTCTTTTAGCTTGATGAACAGGGACGACGTTTATATATAGGGGTGCCATTTCCGTGTCGGCCGGAGACTGCCGTCCCGCTTGCGTTCCCGAGCTGCATCAGGGAATCCCGTCTAATCTTTTTAAGCCACGCGTGCGGCTTTTTGCGATCGATGGGGGAAGGACTGGATGAGGAGGAGGAGGAGGAGGAGGAGGAGGAGGAGGAGGAGGAGGAGGAGGAGGATGTTCTGTGAGGAGTGTCAGTAGATTATGTCAGTACAGGCGACATGAATGAATGGTGGCCGGTTGACACTCTTATTCTGTCCCGAGCCTACAATTCATTAATCTGAAAATAGTTACGTGTGAATATTCCGAGAGAAATGTTAAGACGGAAAGAAAAATAAAGGCACTCGCGAACATGAGGTCTTTTGCCAGAAATCGTACAAAACAGCGCGCGTCATGACATACAATAGCGAGCCTCAGATCGGCGACGCGAACGCTAAGACGACGCAGCCCCCAGGGTTGGACAATGGAAACAGATGTCTCGCGCATGTAGAGAACACTATTTTTTTTTTTTTTGGGGGGGGGGAGGGGGTGCTTAATTAGCCTCGTCTTGGCGCTCGCGTCGGAGATCTAAAGCTAACGAATGTCTTGACATATACAACAAAATCATGAACACTTCTACCTGTTATCGTTATCTTGATAGTCCACCTATATTCCTTCCGTACATGCGTATTTGTTTGTGTATTTTTTATATGTGTGTGTTCGTGAATATATATACAATTATGTATATTGCATTTCTATTCATTGTTTGTATTTTATTACATAGGTATAAGAATATCTTTCATTACAGTAGTTTAATATTTGTACAGAGTTGTCATGGCTTGATTTTTTAGCAGCATTATAAAAAACCTACTAAGTCTCTAAATGTGGAAATTTTGTACAAAATTCCTTTCTGATGTCGTGCAGATTTCACAAATATATCAACTTGCATGTCATCTTTCTCAAGTCATATTTAGCGAAATTCAGAGTAGAGGTGCTGGTGACAAGATGGTAATTTCTGTAACGAAAGTTTCCCCGCACAAAGGTGATGTTCGAAATTCCAAAAGTTCTTTAATCTCCAAATAAGGTTGGTTATTTCGAACATTAGTGGCGTTATTCCGGAGGTTCGTTATTCTGAAACGCAATAGTTCATAGACTCAGATAATATGCATGTTAATCAGAGAATAAAACGAGGTTCATCAATCCGCACATTTTCTGGCTTTATATCGAAGTTTAATCATCCCCAAGGTTCGTAATTCCGAAAATGAAATAAGGTTGGTTCTCTCCGAAGTTTCATTAATCCGAAAATGAAATAAGATTTGTTTATCCGAAAATGAAAAAAAAAAGGTGCGTACTGACGAAACTTAAGAACTGCAAATCTTATTTCTTTGTCGGAATAATGAATCTTTGAGATAACGAACCGTCGTCATAAGAATAACGAACTGTAACTCTGGACTGGATGAGTTAAGCTCAGAAGAAAAAATATTAGCGATACTAGGATATATCGAGAGCAGATAATGACCGGACGGAGGAAAGGAAATTAGTTTCGTGGAGTTGTATTTTTTTTTCCTTTCTTGGGGCATTGACTTATATTCGAATAACCAGAGCCGCAGAAACTTGATGAATTCATTAAAAGATAACTAGACGCTATTAAGGTTGAAGAGATTCTGGCGGCTTGAGAGGAATAAAAAACTTTGATGTTGACCGCCAAACTGCCAGAGAGTAAACGGAGCGAGGTTTAATGATTTCTATTAACTAGGGTCAACGCCGACGAGGTGTGCTTTTTAACACAACACCATCTCAGGTGATCATTTCTTATGTATGATCATCAGAACCTGTGTATTTCAATTTGGTGTTTATGGGTTGTTGTTTTTTTCTCAACATCAGATGGGGCTGCGGCACCACTGATTCAGTGGAGCTTGGATAGTTTTCGCTAATTCCCATGCTGCTCATTCTGTTGACTTCTGTTGACCTTTGGCTTGACTGCACTCTGCCCTACTTTATCGCTTTCCCTGCCTTCCCGGATGCAAAGCAAAAACTTAGGGCGATAAAGAAAGGACAGAATGAGAGA
This sequence comes from Diadema antillarum, assembly GCF_040938485.1. Classification (NCBI taxonomy): domain Eukaryota; kingdom Metazoa; phylum Echinodermata; class Echinoidea; order Diadematoida; family Diadematidae; genus Diadema; species Diadema antillarum. Next base: position 1,050,815 of record NW_027271284.1, read on the forward strand.
CAGACAGAGAGTGAGGGAGAGAGAGAGAGAGAGAGAGAGAGAGAGTGTGTGTGTGTGTGTGTGTGTGTGTGTGTGTGTGCGCGCGCGTGATCGAGAGGGAGAGATTTGGCAAAAAAGGGAGAAGAGATAATTATACTTGACAGAACCATTTCAAAGCAACTTCACATCATGTTGAAATTGGCACCGACCCACAGAGCAAAGCGAAACTAGCGAAAAGGAAGAGGTCTCAGTATAAAAAACAAAACAAATCGAAACTAGCACGAGAAAATTATGGAATTTCAAAGTGAATTATATAAGGTGATGATGCCTTAGCGTTGATAGACTTACAAATTTTCAGTGTTTTTTTTTTCTTCACCATGAAACAAAACTACAACAGAACGTATATCTAGATACTTTTATTAGTGGGTGCAGCCAACATCACCATTTAGTAAAAACTACAAGAAAATATCTCTTTTGCGTCAAACTAATGTTGCATTTCTATTACCTAGCAATGATGTGATAGTGGAGAATGATCGTAACTGCTTATTGAGTTATTATTAAGTTATTGATAAAAGATAGTGACTCTTGAGATATCCTCACCCTGGATACTTTGCATTAGTGGCCAACATCACTACCTAGTGGAAACATGTGAAAGTTACGATTTCATAGCTTTCAGATTTAAAAATGCCTGATTTCGCTAAAAGCTGTTCTATTCTGTTACGCTATTTTTTACCCTATTTATGTCAGCCTACTTTAAGACGTTGTGGAAATGGGCTTTAAAAAGTAGCTTCTGTGTGCGCAACATCATATTCATCGCTCGTTGCAAAAATGACAGAAGAATACATATCATTATATCCATGCCCCCCCCCCTGAGTACGATCCCGTCCCCCCCCCCCCACCCCGAACATCTCCCTCGCCATGCCTCCTCACAAGAAGGCGCAACAGCAACTTTTCAAAACTTAATTAGGCGCTTTGCTCAGGACGAACAGGCAAGAAGGTGACATGATGATATAACCGGATTAGATGTCTTAAGGCGAGGCGCTTATTAGGTGAGTTTTTAAAACAGACTTTTTGCCTTCTCATCCTTAACAAGACGTCCGGGCGCATTAAAGCTAGTCATCTACCACAAGCCCTGCTTTTCAGCAATCCTCTCCGATTTCAACAATTGTTTGTCTTCAATTCAATATTGCATTGATATGTGTAATGTGTATTCGAATGTCTTATTGCAATTGTATTTTTGTTGGAAAGGAGATGAATGGAATGAAATAAAACTAAATAAACTCGCATTTTTCCCTTTTCGTCCCGATCAAGGCACATAAAAGACTATTGATATGTTGCCTTTTTGTGGTCTTTTCGTGAACAAAGGAGTTGTATGCGAGTTTAGCGAGTCGCCTTTTACATTCTCGGTGTAAACAAGGCGCCTCGCCAAGACTCGAGATGCCGTCTTCCCGTCTTAGAGAAGACGTCTAATGACTAGGCGGGTTCAAACAATACGTCGCCTATACGTACAAGGCTCTGGTTTCGAGAAGTCACCATCCCGCCTTCTCTTTCAAAAGAAAGTGCCTATGGGTGAGTTTTCAGCGAGTCACTTTCTTGACGCACCGTTGAAGCTTCCGTACACTTGACATCTTTTCGGCACATCTGCCTTTCTGTCTTTCAACCTTCACTTCCACCGTTATGATGTGTTCCCGAAATGTATTTCTTGCTGTCCCGTTCCTTTCACGTCACCCCCGCACCCCTCCAACCCCCACCCCCTTTCTCTCTGTATCTCATGGAGTGGTTCATGATACGTGGTATTTTCATAAGTAAAAGCTGGAAGTTGGCAACTGGAGGAAATGATCTACCAGGATTCTCTCCAATTTTTACAAACAACATAAGATATCACTTGATCAACCTACTCTGGCATTATTGTTTTCCAGTGTAGATTTCATGTAAAGCAAAATACAAACAAACAAACAACAAACAAACATATATATTAGCTTTATTTTCCGTTGTTTGTTTTTGCGTTACCTTTCATGTGCAAACATTAGACACTCAAACGAAGAAAATGAAGTCAGTATCGAAATACATTTTAGAGGCAGCCAAGCTGCGCAATTTAGAAAATTGCGGCACGCTTTGTTGTTTGCTCACCAATAACGCTGTTCCCGTAGGATGTCATTTTCCCCTCTACATACTGGCGCATTAGGGAACAAGCATTTGCAAGTTCTTCCCAAAGGCATCTAAAGTCTACTGTTTTGGCGGGAAGATAGGCAGCTCCGATCTCCCTGCTTTTTAAGTGAGCAAGAGAGCCACTGAATACGGATCGTGACAAATGACCTCTGACAAAATGGAAAAACCCCGTGGTGGCAAACTGTGATTCCACTTCTGGAAAAGGGTCAAATTGTATGGAAGATCAAGGCAACGTAATTGGACCCTGAAAAAAAGAGGATGGAGGGACGGAGTGGGGGGAGGGGGTAGATGACCCCCAGGAGTTAACCGCGCTCATCGTGTGATCTACGAGATTCAGTCGTGCGCCGATGGAAGAATCGATACCTGCCAGATTCGTATCGATTTGTGACGCTGACAGTGGGCCCACTGAACAGGCATTTGTGCCGTATAATGTTGTGTTTGATCTCATGAGAGTCTCTATAATTCTATCTACTCCTTCTCTTGCGCGCGCTGCGGTTAATCTGATTCGAACGTCCACTCTATTGCATCAAAATGTTGACCCGTTTCCTTCGTTTGTGTCATGCCATCTTAATTCATATTTTTAAAGTGATGGTAATCACATCTTCTTTTTTAAGATGAGAGAATGATTTTAAAAACGCTGCTCTCTAAGGGGGTTCCTCCATTCTTTCTTCATCATAACTTACCTGACTGACATGATTGAATAAAGATACAATGGAATTTGTAACACTCTTTTCATTTTCTTAGCATGATGCATTTACCTTTTCAGGAACAAGTGAAATAATGTTGAATCGGATTGAATAAATTCGAGTTTCCTTCCATGGGCAAAACGTAAAGAACGAGGGAGAATTGTATAAAAGCGCAGGATCAATTATAAGGCAAAGTGCACTTTCTCTAGCTAAATGCTTTCGAGAATTTCAGCATTAAGGTTACTCTCTTTCTGTCCGTGCACCAAGCAGCAATAAAATTTGTCTTCCTATTTGTCTGCTATATGGTGAATTGATCCTATTTATCGAACATCTCTATCTATCGTTTCGAAGTCTTTTTCGATTCCCGTTTGTTTGCCATTTCGGTGTTTCCTGTTGTTGATCATGAGATGACGGCACGGTTATTTGGGAATTTGCCAGTGATGGGTCGTGTTGCTATCCGCTGATTTCCTCCGGTGAGGGGGCTTCGCAGGGATATGAACGATCGCCGTTGCGCGGCCTCCGGCGTCCCATCGAGCGCTGCCCTTGTTGGCGAGCTTGAGTAACAATTCATCTATGTTCTTACAGTCCTTCTCGCTTCCCCCCCCCCCTCCCATTCTCCCTCAACACTACACCCTCCCCTCCCCCCCCCCCTCTCTCTCTCTGTGTGTGTACCGTTTCTCGGCGGGTACTGCATGAAACCCTGTGTCGCTCAATCTACGTTTCAGTGGCCTGACTTTCTTTCTGCTTGCTCCTTTTCAAGAGAAGATAGACGGATTTTTTCCCCCCTTTCAGCCCAGTTTCCCGATTTCTACCTGTTCCTCATCAGCTGTTCCAAAATATCCCCATCGACAGCTTCCAAAGCACAGGCTGGTTTGAGATCTGGCAGGTTCTGAAGAAGTTACACAATTCTCTCTCCCTCTCTACAGAAATCTGCCGCATCCGAAGAATCAAAAGAGCATGTCTTCTTCTCCACTTGATGATACTTTTAAGTCAATGTTTCTTACTTAATGCTGCTTTTGTTGTCTGGAAGAGTCCACAAAAAAGCATCTAGACAATGATGTTATCGTACGAGAAGTTCCATAAAAGGTCCCCATAACTTGTTGACTCTCTAAGGATAATGCGAAGGGGGGAGTAAAAAATAACCTTAAAGAAAAAAATGTTGCTAACTGCAATGAAAATGTGTTCACTGGACAAGGGCACTCAGGCAGATATAAAGTCACACACACACACACACACACACACACACACATATATATATATATATATATATATATATATATATATATATATATATATATATCGCGGATTGGCCATGAAATGTCCATAAACAAATCCTCAGAATAATCGCTTCGAAAATTACGTGGCGATTTCCAGTGCTGGTATAAGTCGTCAGTCAGGTGAGGCCCGTAGGTTAGAGTGTTTCTTTGACTATTACAACGCGCGTTGTACATTCGCGCTGCCCATCGAGGCCAATGCCCGGGGGGAAAGCGATCTAATCTAGATATGAACATTGCCATCCTGCCCCCTTTTTGTAATTTCCTGTTAATGGATTGGGGGGGGGGGGGAGGGGTAGGGGAGGAGGTGTGGTAGACCTACATCGTAGCACTCAATATGCCATCCTCAATTTACTTAATTCAACCTTTCCGAAGGTGCCTAAATGTCGTCATGCTGGAACCTAGCCAGTAAAGACAGTGTTGACATTGTTTTCGTATTTCCATGATGATGATCGGACAAAAATAGCAACGCGACCGGGTAGCCAACTTCTTCTGTATTGTAGCCTCAAGGTGATAATCAGCAGCTTTGTTTTGGGTTTGGGTTGCTGTTGTTTTTGTTTTTTTAACACACCAGCTAAGAAAGGCAACCGCATAAACAGTCAAAATTCCTCGAGGAAGCGGAGAACGCAATATGCTCTTTCCATCTATTAATGCCATAACAACACTCTATAGGTCCCCCTACTGCATAAAGAAGTTTGGCTGTCTGCATAATTTTTCCTAGACGTTCGGTGATGATGCAGTCTTTTTATTGTTCTGGGGGTGTTTCATCAATTTAGTCTGCGCTGACAAGTTGTCAGTCACTGACAATTTCAGCAAAATCCTTGGTTTTGATTGGCTGAGATGCTCTGGTCACTGACTGTTACTATGGTAATTGTCAGAGACTGACAACTTGTCAGCGCTGACTAACTTGATGAAACACTCCCCAGGTGTCTCGAAAACAACAATAGGGGTTGTATTGACCATTCTCCTCTCTCCTTGCGTCGTGTTATTAGAGTTCGCGAAGACGCAGCCTAGCGCCCCCCATATTACAGTACTCTCCGCATAATCGGGTAGGCTCGGGCAGAGCGTTTCTTACCCGATTAAGCGGAGTACCCGATTAAACAGAAGAACACGTCTCATTCACAATTGACACACACAGTGTGTATGTACATGCATTGTACATACACACAGTGTGTATGTACATGCAGTGTACACTGCACCAAACACCTACACTGTATGCTTAACACTCGTGCTTGCACGGCACATTATACATACCTTGCACCTACTCAGTCACGAGCAATAATTTACACTCTTTTTATGGACAAAATTAATCACTCCCCAAATAGTCCATCTTCTTTGCAAATTAGGCAGAGAAGGCGATTAGCCGTGGAAAATTTGACATTCATGATTTCTTAAAGTGTTATATCTGCTATAAAATGTGGGTAGAAAGTAGATAACAAGGAAATTATGTACCCATTTATGCGGAGAGGCAATCCGATTATCTGGTAATTTTAATGTGCATTGGAACTGATTTTGACATTACTACCCAATTAAAGGGAGTACCCGTTTAAGCGATACCCGATTACGCGGAGAGTACTGCATTATGTCTTTCGTCAAAATGGCATGTATCAAGTAGCTTTCTGTGTCGTGAATTTGAGCGGACGTTTAAATGGCACAGACCTGTCGTGAAAACTCAGACGACGAGAGATCGATTTCTTGAGTATGCGCAGAAGTTGTTGGGTTTTTTTCCTCTTAACGTGCGCGTCGCAAATATAAAGCTCCCTTTTCGTGTTGTTGATTGCAACCATCTCATCCTTAAGGTTTTAATGACTTTTGACATGTTCTCTTCTTGGTCTTACCACGGGAACAGTTGGCTCAATGGGGAGTGAGAAATAGAAGGAAGTAAAGTTAAGGGGGAGGAAAAAGTGACACATTTTGAAGAAAAAAAAAAGACACATCGTTTCATCCATTAACCCCTTTTTCAGGAAATAAGGGGTCGAATTGGGTTCCATCCCCTTCCCTTCCCTTCTCACTGCCGCCAAAGTGGGGGGGGGGGGAGGGAGGGAGGGGGCAGCTATGTGTGAAATAGTTGAGATTGGAGGAAAACGAACACCCAACAGCGCCGTACAACTCTTCAGACAATGACTCGGTTAAGGACTATAGATATCCCGTTTCTCTTGTAATTCGGCTCAGACCACTCGCTTGTCTGAATGCAGCGGATTGCGCGCATCGATTTGCGACGCCAGACAGTATTCCATATCATTGTCTGTTACTCAACGCTTTACTGTAAGTGTTATTCAAGTCGCAGTGATATCACTACGCGCCGCTGTGATTAACGCGTTCACGCACTTCCGAAACTGGTCGTGCAGAAAAACGACGCCGCTGCTGGCCTCTGGAAACTAAATCTGAACCACTGTTGTGACCAAGATGTATATCGAAGAGTCTTGCCTCCCTTTACCCTAAATAAACCTCGTAATTAGTCATTAATTTTACGAAAATAAGATTGTAACTGTAGTCACACCCTCGAAGGAATTAGATATGACAAATGTTTCGGCAAACGTGCATTTTATCATTAGAGCGAATGTCATAAGTGTTTTGTCGTTATTTAAAGCGAATGTCATAGCCGAGTTTCATCTAGAATGCCACATGTAGACCATATAACATTACCAGATATTTCCGATCACATTACCGACTATTAAACACTGACAGGGAGATGGGCAGGAGAATAGAATGAGAGAATGGTCAATGAAAAAGAAAGAAAGAACGAAGTCAAATTAGGCATAACAACCGTGGCTCAATGCCTCGCAGCACTCGTCTCATCAGAAAGTTATGCATGACTTCCATCTTTGGCGGCATTTCTTCATAAAATATGGTGTATGACGAAGACACGGAAGTAGCAAATCGCTTGACTTGAGTGTCATATAGCAGTTACAAGGAGCGGGCTAAGTTCGTTGACCGTAATCCACACACAAAGTCATTCAGTTAATGTTGAGCTCTGCTCGCCCCAGCAGTCATTTCATCTCAGTTTCCTTTTGCTAGAATTTCTTTTTCAGATATTTCTAAGACTTTTCGAGCGTGCGCCATGAAGTTACTGCTCATTTAATTCAATTCAGTTCAATTCAGTTGAATTTATTGTTAGTCATTTCTCAAAATGAGCGAAGTATTTGTAACACAGTAATAGTTGGCTTGTTTCATTTATTTTGTTTATTTCTCTGTGCTGTTCGTGCTCCTAATTCATCTAAACGTCCTTGTTACTCGGTAGTTGATCTCCAGACATTTATGCACCGTGCTTTTATTATCTTGGTCAAGTCAAGTGGGTGGCACCGATAGTGTATTCCGTGTATTGCAATATTACTGTCGTACAAGAGTGTTCTCGTTTTTAGAAATCATCTGACTTTTTTTCTCCAAGTGAACAAAGAAAAAAAAAAAACCCGGAATAGATACACACACACACACACACACACACACACACACATACACACACACACACACAAAGAAAAAACGCAGATCACCAAAGTTCGATCGTTCTTGTTTTTGATACCTTTTGCTCGTGTGGGAACATTTCCCGGGTAACATTTCAGCAGGGCAGCAAAACGGGGGAACGCAGTGCGATCTCCCATGAGATGTACTAGTAGGCGAGGTTTCTTTGTGACATACATTGGTTTGATTGCTATTGACCGGCAAAACTGTAATCCCTTTTAAAATCAGGAAACAGGAACCACACCTTTTAGACCTGATTTAGCTCTGGCAGGCAAATGTCGGGAAAAACCTTTTAGGCTGATTTCGCCAAGTCTGTCACTGCAAGCTCTTGTAGCTAGTAGTTTCCATAGCAACGAGCAGAGACAAACTGTGATGATGCAGTGCGAAGAGTGATGAGCAACTTTGACCCTGATTTGGATGGATAGCAGGAGCTTGTTTTTTGGAAGAAGTAAATTGATAAACAGAACTTGAAGTCGACAAGTTAATGTCCAATTCACCAAGGTCAGAGTTTATAGTGGATGCACTTTTGTGTCAAAGAACCTGTGCTACTGACGGCAGATTTCAGCGTTTGAAAACAGTCTGATGACATTTAGAACCATTTGTAAAAATCTTTGTCGATTCCACAAACGTGTTGAAAAGGGCAAGACGTATTGAATGTGACGTTTTATCTTAACGGCTATATTCTCACAATGCCATCTGTTGATTCTTAAATCCAGTAGGGAAAACATAACAAGACTGGTGAGATACCGGTGGTCGCGTATGTTTACTAATGGCACATCATGATAAGCTTAGCTGCATTGGTTATTAATGAACACAAAAAGACTACGAACTCGGAGTGCCATTTGCCTCGATGTCTTTTTGTTTTCGTGTATTTCAGACGCTTTGGTAGGAAAGACTGGCATTTGCCCGAATTTCAGCTGCGAAAGTCAGGTCGATGGTCTCGTATAAGAGCGCAATGGATGGTTTCAACAGGTTTTTCATAGTTGAGATTACGAGGAACAATGTCATAATCACGTTGCGTGAACAAGATGGTTGCAGAAGGGATTCAAGAACGAGACGTAATCCCTTAAAGGGGGCTGGGTTGGGGCTGGTTTGATCTGAGTAAGAGTTTATATCATTCTCTTCGGCCAGTTGCACGAGCTGAAAATAATCAACTAAACCCTCCCTAATGCTCATTCTTTAATATCCGTCTTTCCATTTTACCTTCTGGATTGCTGATAAACGTTTCAACTGCAAACAAACAAAAATAATTTCTTTCGTGGCCCTATGGAAGTAATCTTATGAAAGGCCTGCGATAAACTGTGAGAAAGAGGACCTTGAAAATGAAACTACCGTACGTTTTGTACAGGGTTGTGCTTCTCATACAAAGTCCTTTTTAAAATATTTTCACATCAGTATTCTCTTTAGTTGATCCAAGAAATGTAGTTTCAAAATTTCTAAACCCTCCTAACCCTAATCAGGCTAGCTTTTTTTTTTTTTTTTTTTTTGGCTATGCCGGGAAAGTCCGTGAAAGGGGAGGCTGATTCTTAAAAAAAAAAGAAAAGTCAAGAAGCCTCACGAGGAGCTAGGCCTTCTCACTTTGCAAAATAATGGCGCGAAATGCCATGGGGTGGGGTATTCACCTCCCTCCCCCGCCCTTTCAGGGTTAAGGTCGGAATATATCGTCCTGTTCCTTTTTCCGTTTGTCTGCTTGTTTGCTATGTCAGACAGGAGTTCATATCCTGAAAATAAACCAGGTTCATCTAACCAAGATATTCCTGAAGACGGAATGGCATTTGTCTCTATTAAGCGCTTTACTCCAAACATTCGTGTCGAGTTCGCCCCATGTCACTGGGCAGTCATCACGCAGAGTCACGGCATGAACTCACGATAAGCGCGATCCCTATTTTCTACCAATTGATACGCATCCATAGCGGCAACTCGGGGGACAGGAATTCTCTGTTTGCTTTCGATATAGTGCTCAGCGGTGAGCAAAATATTGAGATTAAAATTTAGATTATCCTTTTATAACCTTCTGACAGACGACAACCTCAACGTGTTTTTGTTTTCATTGCTGTTGTTTATTTTGCTTTCCTCTGGTCGAAGAAAAGTGTGAAGATGACTGATGGACTTTTTTACAACCCAATGTCAAGGTCGTTTCCAAAGCGACAATTTTGCGAATGTTCTTAGACCTAGAAAAGTACCAGGCGACTGTGTATAGTAAGACCCATAAGACGACATAAAACCTTCCACTGAATTCAGATCTCTTGTGACAACCGTTCAAGATGGATTTCCAGGATATGGAAATAAATTTCTGCCAAGAAGAGGCTCAAGGTGTTGCTATCCTTGAAGAGCTGCTTTGTCAGGCTGCTGCTACAGCTATTCTCTCTAAAGAAGAAAGAATGAAAATGTTCACTCTTGAAGAAGTGAATAACAGAAAAGAGTGAGTTTCAAGTGAAATTAGAGTGATTTTGGAGTGAAAATGTTCATTCTCACTCAAAATTCACTCCACTTTCACTCAAAACTCACTCTTTTCTGTAATTCACTCCTTCAAGAGTGAACATTTTCACTCTTTCTTTTTTAGAGAGCTGTGCAGCATAAAAGAAATAAAATAAAGAAAAACAAGAGAGGAAGAAGAAAAGAAAGAGAGTCAGAAAGTGCTTGTTAAAAGATCAGACGTTATTTTGTTATTTTTTTCCATCTATAGCATCGGGCTATAGTGCGCATGTCATGAATACAAATAAAATAGGTATTCGAGAAGGGAGGGAAACCAAAAATGTCAGGATTGTTAGTATACTTGTTTATTTCTAATTGCGACTTTACCGGTGATGTCAAAAGTGATTTGTGTTTTCTGTGTTGAACGTTGCAAAAACATGGGTGTTGTGTGTAAATATAGGTCATTATGTATTCGTTACGCAGTATCTGTCAATGAAGCAAATTTCTACTTCTTATAATGCGTAAAGTATTATGTACATGGATTTTGCGCCTCATATTGACACTAGTGTTGACTTTCAGTGTGGTGAGTTTTTCTGCTCAAAGCTTGGCATTCAAAACAGAACACATCCAATGTAAAGCGACGACAAATCAGATTTTAATGACCTTCTTCATTGATTTCAAAAGGTCTGGTCAGATTAAAGCGGTGCTAGTAAAAAATAAAAAAAAAACAAACAAACCTATAGCTTCCCATATACCATGCTCCTGAAAAAAAAGAGAGAGAAAAAGACAGGACAAAACAACAATTACTCACAGGTGACTGTGAAGATCGCCCGGGGAACATTAATTGTGAACATGATAATACTTCCGTTCGCAACACTTGTGTGTGCGTCGGAAGGCATCACTACTAGCGTTTCTTCGGTGCAAACAATATGACATGTACCCCGCGAAATAGCTGCAATTTTTTGTTTGATGTTGTTTTTGGCCCGGAGTTTTCCGGTGGAAAGGTGCACCTCTTCTCTTAAATCGGGTTAATACGTCTGTCAACGAGATATCATTACCCTGCTCTGCGGCTGATGCCTAACAACGAACGTCATTCAATTAACAGTGGTACGATTCTTCATGCTCTCCGGGCTCAACTGAATTCGCGGATTTGCAATGCACACCAAATGTGTTTGCACGCCCTCAGCAACAGATGAAGCAGGTTTTGGCTATTGTTTTCGGTACTCCATTTTCCGAGATTGAAATGGGAGAGTTCGCATTTTAGACTATTCCCACTTGATTACGCATGCTTGAAATGCGTCAAAACATCAAGATATAAGTCAAGAAGCGGGTGAAGTGATTATTTGACAATGTATACGTGTAGGAATACAAAATAAAACTATGTAAGCTGCTTTATTTTTGTTACAAAGATCTTAATGTTGTAAAATTCAGTAAGAAATAAGTCCAAAGAAAAAGGTGATTTCTTTTGGATGGAAAGTCAGGATCTTAATGTCTAAAATTAAGTATGAAATAAGTCCAAAAAAAAAAGGTGCAGTAGAATCTATTTTCGATCGAAAGTCAAGTTTCTAGGTCATCCTCTGTGTGTGTGTGTGTGTGTGTGTGTGTGTGTATGTGTGTTGGCGAGGTGTCGGTACAAGTAGATGTAACTCGAAACCTCTTTTAAAAATTCATACACAGCAAATTTTCTCTGCTCACGTTGCTTTCGAGAAGGGTCCGTTGGGACGGGTAAACGTTTAACCCCGTAATAATTACCATAAACGACGTATATTTGCGAGCAATCCCAATTGTCTTTCTTATAAGAGGTCGTCCTGAGGGGGGTTACTGACCTTCACTTTATCGGAGCTCAAGAACGTTTTATTCTCTCGTCAATCCTCTTGTGCGTGTGTGTGTGTGTGTGTGTGACTTTCCCTGTCGTGCAAACTGCTCGTTTTACACTGAGATTTTCCGCCGTGCATCGGGGTTGCACTGGGGTGTCACGTAGCCCATCAACCGGTAAACTAATCCCGCTGATCTGGGACAAATAACGGGATTCATTGCCCCCAAAAGTGGCCGTGAATGGCGCGAATTTCACCCCAGTTCCTGGTAACGGATTGCAGGGGCGTATAACGACAAGTGGCTCTACAGGAAAGAATTGGGTTCCTAAAGAGATCGGCGGAAAGCGAGAACAAGTTCAACTCTGGGAGAGATGGAGAGAGGAAGAGACGAGGTAGAAAGATTTTACTTTGATTGACTATTGAGTAGATTTCTTTGAATTTGAAACTTTAATGGAGGAGAGATCAGATAGATTTGGGTGTTTTAGTCATACTGGATTGTCTCTTTTTTCTTTTCTTTTTTGGATTTTTTTTTCTTCGGAGTTTGGTTCGAAAGTTCTTCTCCTGGTATCTTTTGGCATGGAACGAACAAAGTTTTTATGGTCACATACGACTCTTTCGGAACTTTTATTCTCTATTTTTTTTTTTGGGGGGGGGGGTGTTTCACAATAGATTGTGCCATTTCGTCACCAAGAGAGTTCTCTAACAATCTAATGAATCGTACAGAGTTCTCTAACAATCTAATGAATACCAAAGTGCTCCCCTAAAGTAATTCTCCTGGAAGGCTCATCTTGTTGCACGTTTTGTTTAACAATGTCGTGCGAATGTTTAATTGTACCCTCCCTCTCCCTTATTTCTCGAATTTGCTTTGATTTGATATGGGCAAAACACATGTCAGTTGTACTTTAAAATAAAACAATTTACCTTCAGAATGCAATTGCTTGAAGAATAATTTGTGCAACCTCAAGAAATAATGCTGAAAAAAGCTATCATAAAATGAGACTAATGACAATTCTGACATGCAGCTTTCTCTACAAGGCGTTTTTGTGTGCAAAACTATTAACAAAACCCTCCCATTCTGTTTTAGAGACACCGCCCAATAGCTTTCAGAATTACAGTATACGATCATCTGATTGTCTGCATCTTGCAAGGCAAAGAACAACGTCATAGGCCTATCAGTATAATATTCGTGTTTATCCAAACTGCAAAACTCATTACCTCTACATGTTACGAGTGTCCCATCTATGAATGTATTTAAAAGCAGATTTAAGAAATACCTGTTATCAATGCACTGTAAATAGTAAGATTTTGTAGAATTGTAAAGTTGATCCAGGGTAGATAACCAAACAGGGTGCTGTTCGTTATTCCGAAGGTTCACTATTCCGAAGGTTCGTTATTCCGAAGTGTCGTTAATCCGAAACACACAAATTCCCTATACCTAGAGGCTCGTTAATTCGAAAATGAAAAAGGGTTCGTTAACCCGAACATTTGTGGTGTTATTCCGAAGGTTCGTTATTCCGAAGATTTGTTAATCCGAAAATGAAATTCGGAACTATGAACCTTCGGAATAGCGAATCTTCGGACTAAAGAGCCTTCGGAATAACGAAACTTCGGAATAACGAGCTGTAACCAGATACACACACATACATGTACATTACAGTATTTCTTGGGAAGTCTGTAAACATGTATCTTCCTTTATTTGTTTCTTCTTTTTCAATTCTTTTTTTTATGTGTGTGTGCGTGTGTGTGTGTGTGTGTGTGTGTGTGTGTGTGTATGTATGTAGGTCCCTTATGTCAGTCTGGTATCAATGTAATTCACACTGTTATATCAGGGTATCTTAACACAAATCACCTGTGTAACTTGTGTAACTTCTAGGGACATGCCCCCTTATCAGATCACTGTATAACTATCATGTTCCATGTTAATGTCCCCCTCTATCTTGTGATTGATCTGACTGTAATAAATGTATCTAAATTGAATGACATTGAATCACATTGAATTACATTGAATTGAAATGAATAGAATAGAATTGAATTGAATTGAATTGAATTGAATTGAATTGAATTGAATTGAATTGATTTGAATTTAATTAAAATAAATTGAATTTATTTATCATGCAAGGGGTACCACTTTGCAGACGAATTTGCCTCTACCAACCACCAACCAACTATCGGTCGCAAATAACTGCACCTGTAATTACACTTCTACTCTCCCATGACTGACATGACTGATGACCACTTTTATTCTTAGCGCATTTTTTCTAACGTTGCAGCAAAGTTCAAGCCATGATCTTATAAGAAGCCCCTGCAATATCATTAATATTTGTCTGGGGGAGCTGTCGGAGGAAGGAACGTGCATTTGATAGATGTCATTTTTCTCAAATTGGTGTAGGGGGAGGTATCCCCCCCCCCAAAAAAAAAAAAAAAAAAAAAACACACACATTCATGCAGCATACAGGAAAGTGCCCCCCTTTTCTGAGTTAGACATGCCCTCTTTTTTAAATACTTCGTTCGCATAGTTGATAAATGATCTATCTTATCTTATCTTATCTTATCTTATCTTATCTTATCTTATCTTATCTTATCTTATCTTATCTTATCTTATCTTATCTTAACAATATCTAATTTTAAGTTGGAATTATTTATTTGAACGCATTTACTGTCTTCTGCCTCATACAGAGATAATGAAGTTGGTATAGATAGTGTACACCAAAGGTCATATATACATCGGACATTTTAAGTGTTCCGGGGCAAAAAGTGACAGTGCAAAATGTCAGCGCGTGCTCACTCCGTTCTCATAGGTTAAAAACCGCACTTATCAATGTACACACAAAATGTATGCAGAACTACGTACAAATAGCATTTAACAGCACTATGAATATTCATTTTTTCAAGAAATCTTTAAAGTACATCTGTCAATGAGTCTTATTATGACGTCAAAGCCCTTTCCCACCCCTGTAAAAAGGACTATGTGTCTACGCAACTATACTACATACTAGTATTTCGCTCTCGTTATTGTGAAACTTTTTTCTAAAAACTACGTGATCATGTAATCTATGAACATTGCTAATCTATTCAGGTTGAGATTTACTAACGGAATTACTAACGGAAAGTGGTGGCATATGAAGACATCGCATATAAAAACAGTTTTTTTTTTTCATGCAGACTGTCATATTTGCAAGGAATACTGACAATATTGTGTTATCACTTTTGAAATAATCTTTAAGGGTCCTAAAATGCGATTTTGATGCACACAAACACACACACACACACACACACACACGCACGCACACAAAATAAATGTTTAGGAACTTCATACCGTAGGCTGGGGGCGCGACTGGTTTGAATAGCCCCCTGACTTTCTGCCGTTTTCAGGCGAAGAGTCGTTTTGAAGACAATTCAATTCAATTTTCAATTCAAAGTTTATTTCATTTTTCGATAAAACATATAAGTTACACTTCTTTTGACAACAGAGAATAAGGTAAACAGGACATTATGTATCGAAAAGAGTGTGAAACAGTTGAGGAGGACCTTATAGTAATTATACATTGTAGTAAAAAAAAACAGAAGTGATCGAAATAAGGTACATGTATAACTTTGCTTAAAGTGCGAAAATGGAGAGACCCACTAAAAAGACAGAGCTTGTAGAATGTGGGCCCCTCTGGAAAAATAACATCAATGGAAAGATTAATTGAAGCATCATAAATACAAAAGGAGAGGAAAAAAAGAGGAAGAAGTCTGGAAGCCCACTGAGAACTAGATTCACAGATGAATATACTTACTATCATAGACGTGAACAACATAGGACAAGACTAGACAACAAAACAACTGCTGGAGAAAAGGCTGTACGGGACAAAACGGGATGGACAAGACTAACAGACGCGAACAAACATGAAACAAGACTAAACAGCAAAACAACTACTGAAGAAAAGGCTGTACGGGACAAAACGGAATGGAAACGATGAACAAATAGAAGACAAAATAGCAAATGAAAATGCACAACAGAGACAATCTTCGACAGAAGCGTACAAGAGAAACAGATAATGGTTGTGGAGGGGGAAAAAGTGATTGTAGCGTCTGAAAGGAGAAAAGCAAGGAAATGAAGGGACGTGAGAACAGGAATAAGACAGACATTCATGTCTTTCACCCTTTTGGCGAAAGTTGTAGATAGCAGCAGACATCCAAAAGATTACAATTTATTCTTGAAAAAGGAAAAAGTAAGTCTGTATGTGAGAAAGAAGGCCAAATGGCTAGTTGTGTCCTGCAAAATCATACGACTGCAATAGAAAGGACTTCAGTCTCCTCTTGAAAGAATGTATGGATGGGGCGTTTTTTATATCATGATTCAGAGAATTCCAATAATTTGGGCCGATATAGATAAGTGTATTTTTATCAAGAATCGTGGGGTAAATGAAATTCATTGGAACGCCTAGTGGGGTATTCATGAAATGATTGGTTTTTTAGGAACATGGAATTAAAAATAGATGGAAGCAAATTGTTACAATACTTGTACATAAATTGGCCTAAATTATACAAAAATAACTCTTTAATTTTTGGGAGCTTATTAGAGGTAAACAACGTGTTTGTATGAGAACGTACAGGGGAATGGCAGATAATGCGGAGGGCTTTCTTTTGCAAGAGGGACACTCTTTCAAGTAAATTCTGATGCGTGTTGCCCCATACTAAAACTCCATAATTCAAATGAGGCAATATTAACGACGAATATAACATAAGTAATGGTTTTTGTGGAATATGAAATTTCAATCTATTAATAACACCTGTATTACGCGATATTATATTACAAATATTATCAACATGTGATTTCCATGAAAGTTTATCATCTACAATGACCCTCAAGAATTTAATATTTGATACTCTTTGTAGATGAGAATCATCTAAAACTATATTTGTGTTTAAACTATCAACAGTATTGCTGAAAATCATATATTTCGTTTTTTGAGCATTAAGTGATAACTTATTAGCTCTGACCCAATTTGTCACTTTATTCAATTCAATGTTAATTATGTGAACAAGAAAATCAATATCATTATGGGCAAAAAATACGTTTGTATCATCTGCAAAATGAATAAAAGAGAGATCCTCAGATACACGACAAACATCATTGATATAGATAATGAACAATAACGGCCCTAAAAGACTTCCCTGTAGGACGCCACATTTGACTTCTCTGATAACTGATTCATTGTTTTTAATTGTAACAAATTGTTTTCTATCGAATAAATAACTCTTGAACCACTCCAAGGCCTTCCCACGTACTCCATAATGCGATAATTTATAAAGTAAAATGTCATGATTGATGGTGTCGAAGGCCTTGGAGAAGTCCAAGAAAATACTAACTAAATGAGAATGATTATCAATGGCATGAACTACTCTATCAACGAAATATAAAAGAGCATGCGAAGTACTATGTTTCTCACGAAAGCCAAACTGATCGTAAAAACTTCATGTATCTTCAAGAAATTGCTCATTCTCTTATAAATAAGTTTTTCTAAAACCTTGGACAGTGAAGACAATAATGAAATTGGGCGATAATTACTGACTTCAAGTTTATCACCTTTCTTAAATATTGGTATTACTTTAGCCAATTTCATTTTATCCGGAAACACACCGTTGAGGATTGGCAAATTAAATATATGAACAAGTGGATCAGCAATCGAGGAAATAACACCCTTAAGTATGAAATTATCTATCTCATCATAACCACAACGTCGTTTGTTCTCAAAACAGAAAACTATATCAATAATTTCAAACCTATTAGTTGGTGTAAAAAATATGGAATCAGAGTTGCACTGACCTAAAAATTCAGTAAAATGAGTTTCTGTTGCAGGAATAGTTTGAGCATAATTTTCACCTATTTTTGAAAAATAGGAATCAAAAATATTTGCAATATGAAGAGAATCATTAATCAATTCATCATTCACTTTAATTTTGTCAATGTCAGAGTGTTTACTCGGAACATTCATGGCCTGTTTCAGAATTTTCCAAGTATTTTTCATATCAAACCTATATCTCGAGAATTGCTTGAAGTAATATCTTTTCTTTTCAGAACGTAAAATCATTGTCAAAGTATTTTTGTATGATGTATATCTATTTTTCGATCGCTCAGTTTTTTTCAACTTATACTTATAATACAAACGATTTTTCCTGTTAATTGAACGAAGGATTGATTTTGAGATCAAAGGTAACCTGGGTGTTTTTTTTTTATAGTCTGTTCTATTTTTTTGTTTTGGAATTACATCATCTAAATGATGATTAAATATTTTCATAAACTATGAAAAGATATATTGATATCATCACTACCAAACACTCCTGACCAGTCAGCATTCTCGAGAGCCACGTATCTTTTCGGGTGAAACTCGACGACTAAACAAAGGAAATGACGGAGGTTTAATATTAGATGATGTTTTAAGAGTAGAATAAGTCATTATTGGAAAATGATCAGTCATATCTGAAAGAATTATGAAAGAATCGGGGAGGGGTAAAATATTACAAAAAAAGTTGTCAATGAGGGTGGCAGAACGATCTGTAATACGTGTGGGTTTGGAGATAAGCGGGAGAAAGGATGAGGATAGAAGTGTGTGAATAAAATCACTAGAGATATGCTGACGACAGCAAAGATACTTACTCCTTGATTGAGGCTGGGCTATCTCCCTTATGAGAATAAGTTTGTAATTCTGGAACATGTATGACTGTGTACACACACACGCACACACATACACATACACATATATGTACATAATTATGTATATAATATATACGCTGAAAAGAAATCAGGGCCCTGTTTAATGAAGAGTTATAATTGATTATATAGATACAAAGTATTTTTGTATGATGTATATCTATTTTTCGATCGCTCAGTTTTTTTCAACTTATACTTATAATACAAACAATTTTTCCTGTTAATTGAACGAAGGATTGATTTTGAGATCAAAGGTAACCTGGGTGTTTTTTTTATAGTCTGTTCTATTTTTTTGTTTTGGAATTACATCATCTAAATGATGATTAAATATTTTCATAAACTATGAAAAGATATATTGATATCATCACTACCAAACACTCCTGACCAGTCAGCATTCTCGAGAGCCACGTATCTTTTCGGGTGAAACTCGACGACTAAACAAAGGAAATGACGGAGGTTTAATATTAGATGATGTTTTAAGAGTAGAATAAGTCATTATTGGAAAATGATCAGTCATATCTGAAAGAATTATGAAAGAATCGGGGAGGGGTAAAATATTACAAAAAAAGTTGTCAATGAGGGTGGCAGAACGATCTGTAATACGTGTGGGTTTGGAGATAAGCGGGAGAAAGGATGAGGATAGAAGTGTGTGAATAAAATCACTAGAGATATGCTGATGACAGCAAAGATACTTACTCCTTGATTGAGGCTGGGCTATCTCCCTTATGAGAATAAGTTTGTAATTCTGGAACATGTATGACTGTGTACACACACACGCACACACATACACATACACATATATGTACATAATTATGTATATAATATATACGCTGAAAAGAAATCAGGGTCCTGTTTAATGAAGAGTTATAATTGATTATATAGATGATTTCTATGGTAAGTCTATGGCAGCCTGTGTGTTAAGGAAATTTAAAATCGATTATACAAAACGGGGCCCAGGTGTGCGAATGTGCAGGCTTAGTACAACATTTTCACAAGTATTTTTTCGTTAGTTATTTTTAGCATCACCTTGGGGAGCTTGAGTCGGGCTAGCTCAAAGGAGTTCGCTGCACTTTTGTGGCGGCTGTACGGCGCAATCTCACCAAATGCCTTTCTTGGCTGTGTGTATTTTAGTATGCGGATGTAATTCAAGATGTTCTCGTCAAAACGTGCGGAAGTTAAAAAATAACTGCGCGCATTAGTATTCTGACAGGAGACACCTTTGATATGACATAAGCTGAGTTTCCTGGGGCAACAACTATACAAAATTGATTATACGATGACATTTCGAGATTTTTATCTCGGATTTTGTCTTCGAAATGCACTGTAATTTTTCTTCGGTTCTTTCGGGACCATGACAAAGACAAAGCACCAACTCGTCTGTAATTATCACATGCAGACAACATTAGGCTTACTGTCGGGTGTGATTTTCTCTAAGCCCATCAATTCGTCGTTAGTCATTTGCTGGTGCATGTATTTGCTTTTGTTTTTGAGTGCGCGATTCCGTGTGAATGGATTACGCGTTTAGCTTTCAGCACGTTGCAGATCCTCGCTATAATCAAGAGAAAAATCACATGTATTGTACGTTATTGGTTGTTATGAACCATGCCAACGGAAGACGAAGATTCCTCAGCGCATGTTACTACTACCGATAAGTCATGCTGTCTTAGAAGAGGGAATTGTTTCAAATGCTAGCAGACAAGGTAGCAGAAGGCGGGAGTAATAAGAAGATTTGTGCTATTTACTATCTTTTTTTTTTCTTTGTCGATGGAGACATGCCGCGCCGCCGTGAAGAGACTTTCCCGCGCTTTTTATCGCGTCCTGGTGGCGACAGCTGTGAGTGGGTACTCCCCGCGGGACTGCCGTATTTGACGTCAGATTATGCGTGACAACAGGAACTAAACGAGATTGGGCAATTGGCATGGCTCCCCTCAACCATTTTTCGGCTGTTTGCTATAAAAAGACCTGCGTCCAACACCTGCCCCCCCCCCCCCAAAAAAAAAAAAAAAAAACAAGACGGAAAAAAACAAGAACATTAACTCACTTCGGCTCTTTTTATCCATATTTAGTTGTTCTTATTGCTGTTTTATCATTCAATTCAATTTTTCAATTCAATTCAAACTTTATTTCATTTTTCGAAAAGAACATATACATTTCACTTTCTTTGGTAACAGAGAATAAGGTTGCATAATCAAAACAAAGTAAATTGAGAAAACATAATTGTGGAACCTAGGGGTAACAAATATGTTGTAATGGAAATTGATTGACCGAAGCGATATAAACCGATATAACATTACTCAAAATATCGAAAAATGGAGGGACCCAGTAAAAAGACAATGCTTGTAGAATGTCAATAGAAAATGAACTGATGCAAAAAGGGGAACAAAGTTGGGAACAAAGTCAGGAAAAATGTCTGGAAGCCCACTAAGAAGACAGAGTAACAGTCATTCCTTCTCGATATGGTTTTAGGAAGAAGGAATTCATATCCTATCGTGCTCCGTGTGAGTGAGGGTGTTTACTATGATAGTATAAAATGTCTATAAACTTATTGGGCATGTCTACCATATTGCAGTGAGAGCTCAGTTTTAAACATTATTCAGTCTCATAAAGAGTTCAGCTGCTTGAAGGCAGAAAAAATAATGTGAGTGATTACTGCATTCTGAAATGTTCATGGGGGAGTAGGTTTGATCGTCACAACTTTGTCAAGACTTCTGACGTCTTCCGTGCAAAACATTTCTTTTCTTCAGTGTTCAACATCCGTCCATCGCAACTTCATTTCTGCAGGCTCCCATGAGGTATGATATCAAAGACTACAATTCTTCAAGGGCCCAAGCAGCACCGTTACCATTTCTCAATCAATACATGAGGCGTTTCCTTTCATTTCGTTTACTGAATTTCCAGCAAATTACATTCCCAACATACATATACATATCAATCAAAAGTAACAAACATGTGAAAATCGCGTGTATACACTAACAGAATGCACTTCAACATGGTAGATAAAATTACAGAATGCACTGAAATCAGTGGGGAGTATGTTGGTAATGTCACCTTCAAAGAAACCAATGTGGAGTCTTGATATTCATTTCTCCTGACGATTCAAAGCTTTGTTACCCTCCCAAGAAAGTTAACACGTGTTTTGACGTAATGTGTTTATGTTACGGACTACCTCCAAGTTGCCTCAAGGAACATGTTGTGGTCCATAATAACATGTAGAGACACCATTTGTTTACTGTAGATATTGGTCACTCTGGATGCGATATATCGTGATTCTCGCGATTGCTCTGCGAGTGAGACCACGATTTCAATCGTTGCGCCAATCGTTGTGGCAGTGGGAACGCACCATCAGTGACTGATGCGGCGTTTTTGTGCTTCCGAACTTATCGATCATTCTTGAAGGTTTTAAACTTCGACTGACCTCAGAAAATGTACACTTAGAGATGCCTTTGAATATTCGCAATGACTGGTGATACCTGATTTAGCTGCAGAGAGGCGGCGATAAGTTACAGTAAACATTATCTCGATAGAATAAAAAAATGTGAGCGATTATTGCATTCGGGATGTCGATGGGGGAGTAGGTTTGATCATCACAACTTTGTCAAGCTTTTTGACGTCTTTCGTGCAAAATATTTCTTTCGTTCAGTGTTCAACATCCGTCCATCGCAACTTCATTCCCGCAGGCTCCCTTTAGATATGATAACATAGACTGCAATTCTTCAAGGGCCCAAACAACACGGTTGCCATTTCTTTATCCTTTCTGTTACGTTTCATTTCATTTCATTTATTAATTTTTCAGCAAATTACATTTCCAACATTCATTTACATATCGATCAATAGTAACAGACATGTGAAAATCGCGTGTATACACTAACAGAATGGACTTCAGCATGATAGATAAAGTTACAGAATGCACTTCGTTAAATCAGTCGAGAGTATGTTGGTATCGGTAATGTAATCTTCGAAGAAACCAATGTGGTTGATTTCAATTATTGATTTCTCCTACTGGTTCAAAGCTTTGTTATCCTTCCAAGAAGCGTGAACATGAAATTCAGTCGACATGTATCTTGGCGTAATCATGTTAATGTTACGTTCATGTTCATGTTACCCCAGAGATGACTCGAGTAACATAGACCATACAGAGGCACGATCTGTTTGCTTTCGATACTGGTCGCTGAGGATGTGATACGTTTTGATTTCTAGCTCTGCCCTGAAGATACAGTATGATATCCATTGTCCTGTGTAATGTGGAAGACTTGAAACAGATATGAAATGACTGTCGCCGCGTATATATCCCTCGAGCTTCTCTTTTTTATGAAGTCTAAATTTTAAGATTTTTTTGAAGCCCGTATGTTCCATCGCTCATGGATTTTGAGATAAGAGGCGCCTTGAAATCAAAGACTTTGCAATGACCATTATAAAACCTTTTTTTCAGGTAAAATAAGATTAGTTTTTGACTGTTATTACACCGAAAACCACAGTGAAGTACCTAACTTCTAGTTGACAGTGATATGCTACAAACTTGACAGGGAAACAGTTGCCAAGAGTAAGAGGCGTTGTCAAATATTTCTAAGTCTCTTACATATTTTCAATATTAAAGAGTGTCTTATCTCAGTCTGCTCTTTCTCTTTTATTTTCCGTCCGTAGGTTATGGCTTCTACCGAGTTACCCTACACATTCCATAGCGCGACGACCATGGAAATCCTTGCGGCAAATACAACTAACAGTGTATCTGAGTTTGACTTTTCGGTGCCCGTATCATACTCCATCGTCATCTCCTTACTCATGATCGTCATCGCCGTCGGTGCCATCGGAAACCTCCTCGTAGTGGTCATCGTCATCAGAGACCCCAGCATGCGGACGACGCCCAACGCCATGGTGGCGTCGCTGGCCTTCGCGGATCTGATGGTGCTGCTACTGTCGGTGCCTTACAAGGTCATCTACCGCTTCACGTTGACCTGGCCTTTCGGCAACATCTGGTGCAAGGTGGTCAATCACCTGGCCATCTCTTGTGGCCTGGTGTCCGTGTATGCCCTAGTGGCCCTGAGCGCTGACCGCTACCACGCCATCGTACGTCCCACTCGCTACTCCGGCGCCAGAAACACTTGTAAGCTGTCCACCTTGGTGGGATCACTCTGGGTGATTGCTTTGGCGTTGGGCATCCCTCCGTTTGTTTGGTCCCACCAGCAACTCACGATGCACCCAGAGGTGGTATACTGCTTCCTTGATAAAGGAGAATACGCTCGGGCCTACACTCTGATTTTCTGCATCGTGATGTTCGTGTTTCCACTCCTGCTGATCAGCATCTATTACTCCCTGGTTGCGTGGCGTCTCCTTCAAAGCGCGTGGGCCATACCGGGTGACGCCAATGAGAACCGTCCGCAGCTGCGATCCAGAAAACGGCTGGCCGTGGTCGTGCTGGCGATCGTCGTACTCTTCGCGGTCTGCTGGTCTCCTCACATCTGCGTCAGCCTGTTTCTTCAGTTCCATCCAAACGCCCACTCTGTCCCGGGCATTTTTGTCGCCAAGATTTCGTCCGACCTGCTGAAATATCTCAACCCGTGCATCAACCCTTACATCCTATGCTTCATGAGCTCTACATACCGGAAGCACTTCCGATGCTACTTCTGCTGGATTTGCGATAGAAAAAGGCGTACTAAGCGCCGCCTTACGATTACGAGTACATCTAAAGGGTCGTCCACGCGCACGAAATTCACCGAGTTTCTCCCGATGTAAATCCGCACAGACAATTCATCCTCTCAAAGCCCTTTCTACTGGAGAAAGATACCGAACTTATCACGAGAAACAAGCAAATGCAAGATAGCAGAAAAGAGAAATAATACAAACAATCCGCAAGTGTGTGGTCCTATTTTCTTAGATGGAAATATGCTGGATACAGGTCTCGTGCTACGATTGGATAAACTTAACACAGTAATAATAAAGTGTTGCAGGCAGACTAGGAAGATTTTGGTCGAGTTTCTCCGGTCATATCGGTCACGTTTGGCCTTTTCGTGTCAATGCGTGAAATGTGCACAGATTTCACACACATAAGAATGGACAGGGTAATTCATATGGCATTCAGAGGGTTGATGGCATTCTGATCATAAGTATAGTCGCTACGTGCCACCTCCTTTTGATCTGATGTATATCGCATTCTCAGACTGATATAATAGAAATGATGCTGAAACAAACACGAGGAATGTCTTTGAGATATAGGTAATGACGCTTTCCCTTATAGATACCAATTGTTAACAACAACAAAAAAATCTTGTGTGTGAGTGTTTATGTTTTTCCAATATCATTCGTGGGAAAGAATCTAAATAACTTCTACAAATGGCGCTTATATTCGGTTTCTTGTTGTTAGGTTTAGAAAGATATCGCAGAAAGTAGAGATATACTAACAATATTATATCGAATTGATTTATGCTAACAGAGTTGTGCAATGTTATGATACATTTCGATAAAAGGAGTCACAAGTTCCGAACTGATCTTATTATTTTCCTCTTTTTCTCCTTTCTTTTCTTTTAACTACAAAGTGTTGTATGCAATGGATAAAGCAAGTCCAAATCTCAAATTGTAGAATACAAAGCGCAATATACACATTGTGTTAATAGTTCCATATCAAACTAGTTCAAACAAATACTAAAGTATTAGTTAGAAGTATGAACACTCTGACGAGAGTGGTGGGAACTTCCATTAGAAGAATGATGTCAAACGTTCTCTTATAGTACTATAAAGTGGTTAATACGCAATCCATACGCAGAGTATGTCATATTTACTATAATAATGGATAGTAGTCGAAGTGGTACGTTGTACACAACTGTATTAGAGGAATGCATTCCCAAAGCAATACAGTCGCTAACAAGAAGGACTTAAAAGACAAGATTGCGTATGTATACATCTCAGCTAGCGATTTGTTTCCACATCCCCCCCCCCAATTTTTGTTCCTCTACTCCGTTTCCTCTCCGCGTCATCTCTACCAATATGTTCATCAAGGCAGGGTATCACCTCCCTGATCAAGGGCAGGGATGTATTGAGTATGGCTGCTAGCGTGTTTATCACTGAGCTCGTTTTGCCCCGCAGGGCACGTTAATGTAATGACTCTTGCATGTTTTCATGTCAGGAGAAATTAAGATTTGCCAGAAGACGATTCCTTAATGATTGCTATACCCACATCATTTTACAATGTACGTTATTGTAAACGCTTTCGAAAGGGTTCATCATTTTGTTAAGACGAATGGGTATTATATCATATCGCACGTATTCGTCCCTGTCATTTGGAAAATACGATTCTATAAATCTATGCGTGCAGAATTCATAATAGTTGTTTTGTTTTTTTCTCGGGGAAGGTCTCCACGTTGAGCGCAAGCAACTACCTAAAGATATCTTACTTTTCAGTATAAAAAGATATTCATAGTACCTCATTTCTTTGTCGTTTATGTCGTCACTGACAGACAAGGAAAATAAGCGTCATAAGTGTTTTGTCCTATTCTGGCTGCTTTGACGTAACAGCAGCTATATACAATGACAGCATTTAGTGAAACTATAAATACATGTACTACGGTAATATTCTACAGATGCTGTGACTACCGCAAACTTTCTTCTTGTGATTGTTTTGGTTGATTCTACGACAACTATTATTGCTATCACTGCCCTCTTAAAGGTCGTTATTGCGCAGCGTCTCTGGACGATGCCTACTGCTTACACCGAGAATACTTGACTTTCATATTTTCAAAATATTCTAGATTTTGGTACCACCACTAAACTTTAACTACCACTGTTCTCCGGTACTTCCTCCATTTCTGACTGCTACTGCTAGTACATGTACAACTGTAATTTTGACCATGTCTACTATACAACAACGCAACGGACTTTTATACATCGACAAGCGAATATCTGACTCGACCTACCTAACAGACAATGTTTGCACTGCCCAAAACAATGTAACAGCAGTCATGGGTATTTTTTTTAACAATTGGGTCTGATTCCACCGCCTATATAGTTTCTCCTTGTCTGCTGTATCAACTAATACCCCTCCCCCGTTTTTGTTTTTTAAAGATCACGCAAACTGAGCCCTCTGAGTCTCATGAAACGACCACAACACTACGTTCCTAACTTCTTCTTTTTTTCCATTGTCTCTCCCCTCCTGATTTTTCCCCATTACACAAGAATTTCCTGTTCGACAGATCGGAGTACTATCGGTTTTGCAGAGATATCATCTCTGTATAACATAACATGCCTATACAAAAAAAAAGCTGCAATGCTCTGACATATGTCTCCTGCTGTGTAGTATGCAACGGCACGTCAGTGACTTTATACGCGTCACAGATGGTTTGGTCGCACAATCAGTTGGTGACATTTACGCACTAACATTCTCTCATTACCATAAAATCGATCAATATCGCCAATCTCGCCACTAAGTTCTGTCAACATTCAGGGGCTGCAGAACGTTTTTGATGTGCGTGTGTCGGGGAGGGGGGGGGGGGGGGCTGTCCCAGGGAAACTGCTCATGTTTGAGTCAAAGGGCAATACTCCCACCCCACCCCCACCCCCATCGCTTCGAAAATCATGGCTTTTCTTTTCTTTTCTATTCTATTTTTGGTTGGGTTTCTTTTAAGATTCAAAAGTATGTGTAGGGTAGAAGACTGTTATGACTTCAACTTCTACAAATTCCGAATCAGCACTTTCCTTTTCTACCACTTTCATACGACTACTATACCCGTACCTCTGCACCAGCGTGACCACACAACCGACATTTATCGGTTCTTCTAACACTTTACAATTATTGCCAATACTAAACTTCTTCTGTCAATTTAAGTTAACCGCTTTAGAGTAGAACATCGACTAGAGCTTAAGATCCAAATAGTTACCATGACCACCATCGTTCACTATACTACCACAACAACGACTACAATGTACTACTATGACGATGTCATCGCGATAAACGTCTACCACTGACCTACATGATCATCATGCATTCTCCCCTTTGCGCATACTGTATGTTACTTTCATTGTTTTTGTCGCTGATACTTTCCGGTGCTATCACCACCACTTCATGCACTTTTCCTCCTGTACTACTACGACTATGTAGGCCTACTCATACTACCATCTATACGACTTTTCAGTCCCACTCTTACAACTACCCTTAGGCAGGGCTCCACACTAACTTTTTATTTTTGGTGGCCCGATGGAGCCACCAAAATCATCAATTTCACATTTTTGGGGGCCCGAGAGAAATATTTGGTGGCCCGAAAAAAAAAAACCAATAAAAAACATTAAAAGTCCTTTTTTTTTAAAGTGAGTCAAATATTTAAGTTTTATCATAGTAAGAATTGGAAGCTGGACATGTCTACTCATAAATAAACCTCAACAAACTCGCAACACTCATTCTCAGGCACACTTTCAGTCCTTTTCATCCATCCTTCAAATAAATTTAACTGCTAATTTCCGGCGCAAAAAGTTACGAATTCATTGACATACTTTTCAAACATTTTTGGTGGCCCGAGGCGGGCCACCAAATTTGCCCTTTTTTTAAATTTGGTGGCCCGACTTTCATTTTTGGTGGCCCCGGGCCACCGGGCCACCGGGCCACCGTTAGTGTCGAGCCCTGCCCTTAGATTAAAAAAAAGAAAAGAAGAAAGAACACAACCTGAGGCCTCTAAGAAGACACCGTAGCGATTCAACACCCAGGATCCACAGTGGCGTCACTCTTTTTCCAAGTAACGATAGCAAAAATCGGCTATGATCAAGCAACCAATCTGTACACTCTCCTATCACGTTTTAAACTCGGTCTCATTTCCTGCTCACACTCGCAATTAAGCTTGTACGTATTACGCCGGGAAAAGATACATTCCTGGTTCATGACGCAAAATATCGAGATACAAACATGGATTGATGACCACACTTGTTCGTAGGCGCCTATCGATTTGTTTGATGTTTGTTTTTTAATGCGAATGGTTGTATCAAACTGAAATGCAATGCGTATATGGAAAGAGCATGAAAGCTATATTTGGTATACTGTTCTCGTCTGCTAACACACATAGCTGCCATGGCGGGATATTTTGTATTCATGTACATAACATGTTGCTGATTTCTTCTGCAGTAAATAGGAAAGACGAATGTCTCTTTTGCAGTTGTTGTTGTTGTAAATCAAGCCGAATCAGATTTGAAATGAAGTTGTAAATAAATGTGTTGAATTACCAAGATTAAGTCAGTCAGTATCTTTCGTTTAAAGAAAAAGAGAATTCTGCATAGAAGAGAAGAGATGAAAACTATATTTATCTATATTATTTGATCATATCTATATATATATATATATATATATATATATATATATACATACATACATACATATAGTGAGATATGTGTGCGTGTGTATATGTGTGTGTGTATAGTCACAGGTATCAGATATCTTACTACATAAATGCACATCAATCAGCACCAATACAATTTCAGAAAATCATCTCATATGTAAGTATATATACCCGTTGACTGAAAAGAATACTCCAAGATTCTGTTCGACTCATTATATTTAATATATATATATATATATATAAATGTATACAGCCATGAATCCCACAAACAAATCAAAGCCTTTTTCTTTTCTTTTCCCCCATCCCTACAAAATTAGGAAATCAATAAAGCCGGGAAATACTTTTTTCTTTTAATTTCTTACTTCTCCACACTAACCCGATATCTTACCAACCATCAAGAAGACAGAGGGGCCAGTTTCATTTTGTTGTGTGATTAATTACTATCGGTTTATTGACAGCAAATGACAGATCGAAAGGAGATATGTAGGCCTACCTTGCGAATTCTTTTTTTTTTCCTCAGGATGTAATGTGCCGAATAGAAGCCTCCATACTTTCTGTGCATGATTGGAATTTCAATCAAAACGGACTGTTGACACGTAATGTCACCTTGCACGGGAAATCTCTTATGATATATTCTTACCGGCACTGATTACATCGCCGGGGCGTCTTGCCTTACGATTTGGTCTTTGATGGAGTTGAGATCTGAGATTCTGTTCCTGTCTGATTGAAGAAAGGATGGGGGTGGGGGAGGGGGTGGGGAAGGATGGAGAGAGGATGGAAGATATACTTCTTTTTATGAAAGAGAGAGAGAAAAAGAATGACGTGATTGCACAACATCTATACCCACGGTGGAGTATATTCTGAGGGAATCTTACACCCTCTTTCATCGGAAGGGGAGGAGAAGGAGGGACGTAATGAGAAGAATGGGCTTCGGAAGATTAATTTCGAAAGAGAGAGCAACCATTTTTTAATCACATCCATCTTTGCCAATCGATTTAGCGCTCACAGGTGTCTTATATCCTTGGTCTTACCCCTGAAGTCAGCCGTAAGAGATTTAAACGCTGCGCAGATGGTTATAAATTTCCGCTTTGGGCTGAACCGATTTCAGTCGGTTCCATGAGAAAGTTCCGATTGGATTTACTTTCATGTAAAGTTTCTAACAGCGTAGAGAAAGAGAAAGATAGATGGAGAGATATAGATATGGAGAGAAAGAGAGACAGACAGGCAGACAGACAGACAGACAGAGAGGATGTTAGATATCAGTTGCCGTCAAGCATTGTCAAAGAGATAGATACGGTCACTCTAAGTAGCTGACACCAATTAAGTCTGCCAGTCATCTTTGTTCGCTATGTATTAGGATTCTCTCTCTCTCTCTCAGTGCTTTCCTCTAGATGGACAGGATGTTCGTTTCAGCAACTTTTGGAAAGATGGAGCGATTAGGAAAGCAAAACATGCCTCTTGCGTTCAGTCAACCCGCCTTTGTATCGTGTATTCAAATATTAAGACATCCCTCCCCCGGTTCCTTTTCCGCATATCGCAATTCTTGGTTGTAACTGCTTTCAGTCATCTACACGTGACTCTCCACGTGACTTGTTATTTGGTCATCATTAGTTTCCCCTTTAAGCCTTCACACACACAAAAAAAAGCAAGAAAATGTTTGTCAACCTTTTTTCTACAACATCAAGAATACATTAAAAAAAATACGACGCCTTTTCATCTTGCTCTCTTGTCCTGAAAAGTTTCTCTATGCAATAAAAAAAAAGAACAAATCAATAGAAAAACAGCAATAGCCACATATCACTCCCAACTTTTCCTCATTCAGTGCGATCACTTCCAGAAGAACTTCTGGTCTTTTAATCAGCAAATATCAGAAAGACGTCTATTTCATAGGAAATCATCTGAATAAAGAGGGTGACATTTTGAGTTCGTTTCAATGTATGTACAAATGTGCTTGTGCCATCTTGCCATGGAGGGGCGAGTGCCAACAACGTTTTAACAGAAAGACTGCCAGCCAGAGAGCTCAAGCTTTGATGGCAATGCAACCTGCTAATGACCCGGCAGCCCACAACGTTTTCTGCTGTCTGATTAATTTTTGGGGTGCTTTGAGCGTCGACTGGAACAGAAAACTCCATAGCATTGTACACACTGTCAAAAGTCCCGGCACACAAAGGCTTAGGTGTGAAAGACAACACAGCTTATCGCTCACTCACAACCGATGGAAAGTCGATACAGCTTCGTAAAAGCGTCCTTAATCGGCGGTGTGAATTTGAATTTCTTTTCGCTGATTAGAGTCCGTTTCTCCGGAAGCTACATCCGGGCGACATGATACTTCTCTTATAGAGAGTGAATGTGTTTAAGTGTCACAGTCCGCCAGAGTCACATTTGATTCACGTATCGGCTTGTGCGGGCATGCGTTTGCAAATCAATCATGTTTAGATTTGCCAACCATGGGTAACTTGACAGAGTAAAGTGGGATAAGCTTGCATTTGCTTTCATTCAGTGTGAACGCGCTCTCAATGCATCTGGACATTTGATTCATGAACAACTTTCTGCGCAGGTCACCAAGAACAATAATACGTGAGCACGTTAATGTAAAAATATTCAATAATTCATCTGCGATCAAACAAGATTAAACGATGGCATGTCTAACCAAGAGAAGGCACTGGGTGAGCACGAGATTTATGTAAGTGTATTAATGATTTGTGTTTATGGAGAAAGGCAAAATATACCTACAGCATATGGGGGGGGGGGCAGAGAGAGAGAGAGAGAGAGAGAACGAGAGAGAAAGAGACGGGAGAGATCAGAGATTTATGGAGCAAACCAAATTAATCCTCTTTACCCATAATACGCATGTACGACCTTAATGTTAACCAAGAGGAGTCGTCACTCAAAATAATGATTCAAAGAACAGTCGATGGAGCACAGTGCGGATCGTGGAATACATCGGGGGGATGTATAGATAATTTGGGTTTACGTCTTTTGTCGAATGACGACAACGTGCAGCCAAAATACAGACGTAAACATACATACATCCACAAACACACACACACGCAAACACATACGCACACACACACATACGAGAACCCAATTCAATTTCTCAATTCAATTTTTGTTTTCCACCTGTTGCTCATGGGGATGGAACACCCTCGTCACCCAAAGGCTGGTATTCAGGGGATCCACGCAGGCTAAAAATACAAGCATTATACATACAGTACATACAAGGTAATACACATACAGATGCAAACATAAAACATATGCTAAGAAAAAAAGACAAATGAATACTTTGGTGAGCTATTTTTCAGACACAAAAGAAAACAAATCAACAACGCCTTGAAATATAACATAAAGACAAGGGTTTGTGAAATTCAACTTCGAATACGGAAGAAAAATCGGTACTTCTCATCAGGGGCGGATCTAGCTTTTTATAAAGGGGGGAGGGTGTGGGAGGGGGGTGTCCCCCCTCGCACAGTAGGGAGAATTTTTGAAAATCTGTGTGTGAAAATGGCGTTTTCTTGCTTCTAAAACACCACTATTTTGGGTATAGAGGTCATTGCCAAATTAAAAATTACAAGTTAAAAAAAAAATAAGATTAAAAAAAAAAACGGTCCCCGGATTTTTTTTTTTTTTTTTTTTTTGGGGGGGGGGGGGTCGGGGCTACAACCCCCCCCCCCCCCCCCCCCCCTCTAGATCCGCTTCTGCTCATATCTTGACTGTGGATTGATGAGTGCAAGTAAAAAGGCTTGGTACCCTATCAGGTTGAGTAACTTGTAGTTATAACGAGAGTACCATAAAACGACTCTCTTTATCTTTTTCTCTTTCTTCTCCTCCTTCTTCTACTTCTACTTCTACTTCTTTTTCTTCTTCCTTCTCCAGACCTCTTCTTCTTCTTCTTCTTCTTCTTCTTCTTCTTCTTCGTCTTCTTCTTCTTCTTTCCTCTTCTTCTTCTTCTTCTTCTTCTCCTTCTTCTCCTTCCTCCTTCTCTCCTCTTCTACTTCTACTTCTCCTCCCCCTTCTACCATCACTACTACTACTTCTTCTTCTTCTTTCTTCTTCTTCTTTCTTCTTCTTCTTCGTCTTCTTCTTCTCCTCCTTCTACTTCTACTTCTCCTTCCCCTTCTACTATTGCTACTACTACTTCTTCTTTCTTCTTCTTCTTCTTCTTCTTCTTCTTCTTCTTCTTCTTTTTCATCTTCTTCTCTTTCTTTTCTCTCCTGGTAACCCTGCCTGGAGGAGCACAGATGCGCAGGGATGCGTGGAATCATGGAGGCTTGATGTGCAGGTTGATGGAAACAGGCAATTTAAAGATAAAAGAGACGGAGAGAAAGGGGATGGGAAAGGGGAGCGAGAGAGATGGAATGGATGGAGAGAGAGAGAGGGAGAGAGAGATGGATCCTGGCGGTTTTCAGCACCCAGAGGCCTGGGATGAATCCTGAATCTCTGACAATCCATCCTTACCTTGGGACCGTAAGTCCAGCCTTATTTCATTGACAAAACAACAAAAGAAGGGGGGAAAAGAAATCATGGAGAAAAGTCGCCTGCTCCACCCGCGAGCGAAACGAGCTAACCGAGACATTGCTAGGTTGCAACCCCTATTTGCTGACTAGTCGCTTTCCATTTCACTCGACTTTTTTTTTCTGTGGTTGACGAATCGGGGGTGCGTGTTGCTCCATTACAGCGATGCGGTTCCTGACGTCAGTGGATAGATATAGATATAGAGAATAGGAGAGGGAAAAGATAAAAAGAACACCATTGTGTATAGATTCTGCTCCTGTACTGGTGCTTTTGTATGATAGTGATGTTGGGCTCATACGACGAATTGCCGAGTACCAGACTGTTTTGTAAGCTGCAAAAACGTTAATCAAACAAGCTGTCAATACCCAATATCATAAATTCGCTTGCTGTTCGAATATCTTGTTTTGTTCTTTAGAGGCAGGAGGCACTTGGAAATACCAAAGCAGGTCAGATTTTGAAGCTCAAATATATATACAAATTGTATATATGATGACCATGAGGAATTTAAAATCCGTAAAAATCGTTGTCTTTATCAATTCTATGACCAAGGCTTTTAGACTGTCCACATTCGATATAAGCCTACACTGCGTCTACTTGCTTAAGCTGCAAAATACAACGCACTGACTGTTGTCGTGTAATTAGCACATGAGTTGAGTTGTTGTTGTTGTTGTTTTTCTTATTGTCAATGTTAATCTATTTCTGCTGCCCGTCTCACAACCTGTCGATTAAAATGTATATCCACTGTTCTTTCGTATTCTTGATTGGAATTGTGTTTTGTGATACAGGCCTCAAGTCTGCAGTGAAGCGATGTCACACACACACACACACACACACACACACACACACACACACGCACACACACACACACGCATGTATAAGAAGTGTAGGTTGCGTTATGATTCAACCTGATTTAAAGAATTCCGTATTTATCATCATATCACCCCCTCGGTCTTGGCTCTTTAGTTACTTTGTGCAAATAAGGAACAATCTTGTGTGTGTTTTTTTTAATGTGTGTATGTATCTTTTGACACTCACAAGCAAACACACACACACACACACACACACACACACACAAACAAACAAACAAACAAACACACACACACATAAAACTCCGTTGTGATTTATTTTCAGTGTCAACAGACATGCTAAGGAAACCAAGACAACGACCACTTGCAATCACCCTTCGGGACGTTGGCACATTGGGATGCCCCTCATACACGCGCGAACTGTCAACGAGCGGAACACAATGTAGCCATTCAAGGCGGCTGTGGGAATAGTCTGGACAGCACGTGGCGCCAAACATTCCTCTTCGGAAGTCATACTGGCAGAACCAATGGTAATTAGTCTATGGTCCAGGATATTATCATGTCAAGAAGGAGAATATACATATGTACACTTTGTATCTCATATTCCCAGTTGCATTCTATCGCATGAAACAGACATGATTACAATAAAAGTGAGAAATTAATTTCATCTCTTGCTGCGAGTGACCCTACTTTTCCGCCGCTGTCCACGAACAAGATAAATCCTGCGAATCGTTGATTGTAAACGATAGAAGGGAGAAGGGGTGCAAACACATGTCGAATAACTGTGGTATGATGGATATGACTGTCGACCTCAAAATAGGATGTCCAGAGTTCGAATCGTTTCCAGTGCTTACATCTTTGAACGAGATCACGATTTTATGCACGTTATCTCTGTACACTAAATTACATAGATGGGCACTTTTCAGATCAGTGCAGTTCAGTTTCATTTATTGTCCATCCAACATCCAACCATGAGTACAACAAAATATACAAAGTATGCATTACACTATCACATTATTTGGTCAGTATGAAACCACCCCAAAAATGACATAACTCAATATAAATCGTTAAGTATATGATAAGATAATATGTACAACTAAGTGAAATAACTAAGAACTTCGATTGATACGTTGAAAGGTTGACAGACAGAGACGGAAAAGAGTGATCTACTAAAAAGGCTTTTAATACGTGGATCACTCGAAACGTAATATGTCACTAAACATCATAAAAAGAAATAATTAAGTACAAAAAAAAGCAAGCGATGCACTTGGAATCGCTGGGGAATCATTTAAAGCAATAGCAGGCTCTATTAGAAGGCCATTGTGTTAAGACCATTTATGACTTCGGGTGAATGACACTGCATTAGCATGATTATAGGCTTACATGTACATATTGTACTATCATCATTATTGAATTGATGTAACTTTTGGCGACATCTGCACATTGAAGCAATGTTTATTCTAAAGCAGAGAATAACCTTACGGCGACTGGCTCCCATTCTATGGTATGTGGTTTCTTGACAGGGAGAGAAAAAAAAATAAAGCTCTTACGAGGGTATCAGTGACATTATATAATTATATATTGGCTACGTTGTTACAGAATTCCACAAACTCGGGAATAAAGAGAGAAAAAAAAACCTGATGTGATTAAAGATATGGTCAATTAGATTTAGGGAATGGCATCAAACTCGTGATTTCAGTTCTTATAAGTGTATTTGTAATTGCTTTTAGTGCGTCATGCTACTTTTTTTTAAATCCATTTGATGATATCGTGTCTTATTACTTTGTATACCTCTTAATGACTAGAACAAAAGTACTCCCTTGTATGGTCAATCGTAAACCGATAAACATTTATCACAAAGTAGGTACCGAAACAAGTGACTGGGAAAGGCAAACTACTGCATAATATTCTCTCCCCCAACCGATTCGGTGGGGACATTAACAGAGCTAATATAGTTATTATTGTATCATTATATCTCCGCCACACTAAATTCAGCGCGGCGTTGGGATGTTTTCTTTGTACAATGGGCTGATCATCTCGGCCATATTGCCCACAATAATGAGATATTTCATAACATGGGTACAGCTTCAATGAATATGGTGTTGGATGACGATTGTCAATGCATAAAATGGTACAAAGACCTGTAGTTTCCCTTCTATCTTCTTTCCCCTCTTCCTCTCTATCGACCTGTTTTCGTTTATTTAACTATATGATTTATCAAATCGCAAACGTTCTTGCTTGTCACCGAGGCCGAATATAACACATTGGTTTTTTCTTCGTCGTGAAGAGTTGTCTATACAGTAAACACACAATTATCGTAAAATAGACGCAGCAACAAGGAAGATTACCATGCTAGCACAGAAGAAGAGCAACGGCACTTGAATTTTATTTATGTATTTGAAGGACAAGTCCACCTTCATTAGATATGTGGATTGAGTGAATACAGCAATATTAGTAGAACGCATCAGTGAGAGAAAATCGGACAATCCGTTCAAAAGTTATGAACTTTTGAAATTTCTGCTCAGTCATCGCTGGATGAGAAGACTACAACAGCTTGAGATGTCACATGTGATATAGAACGATATAAAGAAAATTCAACATATTTTAAGTTTATTCACATAAGATCTCTTGACTTGTCTCTATAACAAGTCAGGAGGAATAACATTACCATTATCGTAAGTCAGTGACAAGTCGACGAAATGCGCACTTTTTTAAAAAGATAAAATTTTATGAAATTCTCTTTATGATTTTTCCTTATATCGTTCTACGCATGATGACATAATACACTGTAGTAGTCTTCTCATCCAGCAGTGACTGCACAAATACTTTAAACATTCATAACTTTTGAACGGATTGTCCGATTTTTCCCCTGATGTGTTCTACTAATATTGATGCATCCATTCAATCCACATGTAAATGAAGGTGGACTTGTCCCTTATGTTCACTGTGACTCTACTATTGTCAGGTCCAGAATCTGTACCTGTGAAAATACATATAGTTATATATCATGACTTGTGGTATTCATAAAATAAATACAACGAGAAATAAGATGAGAAATATGAAGCAAGTGGCAAAGCATACACCGAAAAAAAAAATGAAAATGTTAAATGAAAGCTTTCATTTAATATGCCTCAGCCTTGGTCTACTTAACATAACAATAGCTGAATGTTGGAGCTTGGGTATTATTTTGTTCCAAGTTCATCTTGTCACTGCTGACAACCAGGGATAACCTGGTGGTAGTGTCACTGCCCGGAAAGCAGTCCAAGATGACAAGTTCGATTCCCTCCGGCTCCCTTTTCCCGACATGTTTGTTAAAGGGACCGTACAGTACTGGTTGAGGTAGGGATTCATGTTTTGAACATTCCTAAGTGAGATAATGAAAAGCCTCTTATGAAATATGAAAGAGCATGTAATTTTAAGAAGGATTCAACGTTTATTTGATGAAAATTGGTTTTCGAATGGCTGAGATATCCCAAAAAGTGCTAATAATAAAAGGCGACATGCCCCAACTTTATTAGTATCTTTTTGTTTCACCTTGTCTTTGGATATCTCAGCCATTTTAAAACCGATTTTCATCGAATAAACTTTTGATACCCCTTAGAACTGCATGCTCTTTGACATCTCATAGAGTGGTTTCTGAATATCTCACAAAACGTTAAAAGCTAAATCTTCACCTCGACCAGAACTGTACACACCCTTTAAACTGTAGATCAGCAGTTGCGATCTTACAAAATTTTATTCGTATACAGGGAGGGCAGACAAATTGAAGAAAACTTATAACTCAACAAAAATGTTGTTCTGAAATTAAACCGGAAGGTTGCTATCCTGTCTGTCTGTCTGTCTATCTCACAAGCCGGCAGACATTGACTTATTCACTCACTAGCTCTCGTTCGTTTTGTCTTTAAGGATAACCCTATAGTTTGGTGAACAAATTTGCTTCCATCCTGTTGAAAATCATATCGGAGAGGATTTTACTCAGTTAGAATAAATGTTAGTGACCCTACAGACTATACAAGCTCATAGTCAAGCTACACTGAAGATGTATGATAAGGAAAAAAAAGTTTCGATCCATAAAGCCCCGGGAGATTTTTTTTTTTTTTGCTGGAGAGAGTATTATCTTGTCATCGTTAATATTGGCACGTCTGAAATTGACGTCACGTTTTATATTGGAGAAATATGAGTTCAGGAATATAATGGCTTTTTAATATTTTACAACTTTATCAATAAAACAAACGGCTTTATATGAGAAACAAAGGGGTTAAAGTGAAATATTTTACGTTACCTCATAAGACATCTTCAATAAGAATTTCAATGTAACTGAAAGAGTGTGACAATAAAAATGCATTTGATGAGTTAGAAAAAACATACGAGAGTATGAAAGATGCCCTGTTGATGATCTTCCAGGGAGACAAAGAGGTCTACAATGTTCAAACATGCAATTTTATAGGCCGAGTACATAATTGGGAAATTGTCAGAGTAAGACACATTAGAAAAACTTCGCTGCCTTTAAGGAGCATGCATGTTGAAACAGACTTCTGTCAGACACTGGAGTGTTGAACAATGTACCTCACCCTTATCGATAATACATGAACGGACAGATTATGTTGTAGGAATCCGATCTCCACCAGTCACATGAATTTATACCCATGATGGTACCATTGTGTTCTCAGTGAGTTTTAGTATCAAGTCGATGGGGGATTGTCCTCTCCTTGAGTGGGGAAAGAAAGTTCCTTAATAATAACTAAGGAAGCGAAGAAAGAGAGGGAAAGAAAGATAGAAGCAAGAATAGAACAGAGAGAGATAGGAGACAGAGCCAAGTGAGAAGCAAGCTATCTTTCACAGACACTGACTGGTAACAAAGGCCAACAGGAAAAAAGTTCTTATCAATTAACTGCTTTCTCTCAAAAGTTTCGCCCGTGTCTATATCTAACAAAAAAATAAGTTTCGTCACCCGAACTGGCAAGAGAGGGTAAGTGTGTAAACGGTTGGAAAGATTGTGAACTTGACAAGGCAGAGAGAGGAGGGGAGTAGAGGGTAAATATTTTGGTAGTAATTCGATGATGTAAGCGGACAGGCGGGGGATCCCATATGTGTGCTTTCGCGCTCGAGTGTCCACCACGTCCCAACGTACTCCATCGCACGGTGTTTATTCTCGAGTTTTTGTGGGAATGCAGAGAAAACAAGCCCTTTCCGTTCTCGCTGTCAGACTCAATTCTTCTCGCATCAGCTTCCCGAATCCACCCCCTTCCCTTTTTATTTTCTCCTTCTCGCAAATCACTATTTGTATGACTGAGCTGTTAAACTGTATAGACCACGGTCAACAGCAAGAGACCAGTGTGTTTGATATTTGTTTTGTCTTGTTTTGTTTTGTGTTCTTCCCTTCTTTACGTCACCAAACTGTTATGGCATTGCTTGTATTAAGTGCACGCAATATACAATCTTATCCGAGAGAATCGACAGCGATGGCCATTATTTTCTCGATGGAGCAGACGTACTATATATATACGAGTGTTGCACAGATACTACAACAATGCAGTGAGAGACACATGGGTTCTTGTATTTCTTGTATTATTCGGAAAACTGAAAAGACGCAAACTCCTGATAGAAAGATTGAAGACGAGAACTCACATTTATTATTAGTAGGTTGGGTAGAAATATTCCGGTAATTCTTTTGCCCCATCCCAACTTATCTATTGCTGATCTTCTAAAGGAATGCTTGAAAGAGAACAGCAGAAAATAAGGGATATATATATATATACAAATATATATATATGTATATATATATATATATATATATATATGAGCAGTAAGTATAACAAATAATAATCAAGTAAGCACACACATACACACACACACACACACAAATCTTCGTTTTATGAAATCTTAAGATTCGATATGTTTCATTATTACACGGAGGGTGTTCAAATGTTTGCTCTGAGCGACAGGTTATCTTCAATAGTCCAGTATACTTGACGATGCATTCTAATCAAACCTGAACTCATATGAAACTGACAGAGTTATGTTGCGGCCCATGTAACCACAAGGGAAACATCTGTAGAAAATCAGAGAGCTCTGAAAGAGACAAAGTTCACACGGAAGTTATGAGACATCGACATTTGCTCTGTATTTCTTCTACTCTCGTCTCTTTGTGAAACATTGGGTGTAAATAATGATTATTAGTTGGCTTTTTTTTTCTTCATTATTTTCTCAGCAAAATCGTCACAATTGTTTTGTTTAGAGTCGATTTCATGCCCATCTATATCCACTGTCTATATGTCACTTGGAAGAGACACCTGTTGACTTGAGATGCGAAATACTACATCGGAGCCAAGCCAATCTACTGCCTGAGTCCTTTGCCGTGTCCATGATATTGATTTGATTTGATTTGATTTGATTTGATTTGATTTGATTTGATTTGATTTGATTTGATTTGATTTGATTGATTTGATTTGATTTGATTTGATTTGATTTGATTTGATTTGATTTGATTTGATTGATTTATTCTTTGTATGGCACATACAAATATATGGTACTGCACGCTATGACTATTTTCTACGATTTCAACAATTGTCATTACACATATGTGACTATGTCAATATGTGAATATGAACTATATATACATATAGAATGATTTCATTTCGCATTGTTTGTAGTTAATTTTGTCATTCTATACATCGGCAAAAATAAAGATAGGAGAGAGGAGATGGCAGAAATTAAATTCAGTCAAGTAAGACAATCAAATCAATACCACCTACTGCAGAAATGAAAAGGGAAAAACGCAAGAGATGAAGGTCTGCGGTGAATAAAAAAAGTGCGTTCCCCAGATCTCTTTCAAATTGGAACAACAATAAAGTAACAGAGATTGTTCGAAGTACGGGAGAGTTTGCCACACTGTGCAGCACTTGGGTCAAGGTTAATGCATAGATTGATTTCATACTTCGCTTCTGCTCCACATCTAACATTACTGGTGCCACTTAATTAGACGCCATATATTAATCTGTTGCTGTTGTTGTTTGCAAAAGAGAAGTACCTCGGTATTATCACGATTGCTTTCCTTTCAAGTGAAAATAATCCGTTAATCTAAGGAAAGTGCATGCAGAGAACTAAATCCGGATGAATCCATGATTCTCGAATCATTACTTTTATTCTACCCCATTTTGTAGAAATGAACAGAAGAGGGCATGGGAGAAGATCATAGTCGTGAAGGAAATGCTTGAATCTTTATCATATCAACGGTTTGTTTGTTTTTTACTTGTTTCATTTTCCATCTGAGAAGATGGCTGGATAGCCCATGTTCAGCTGCAATAACTGGGCTTCCGTGGGGTCCAGTTGGATGTTAGCGAGACCACTTAACCGGGTTGTGCACCCTGCTCTTTACGATGAACAGATGAATGAATAAAGCGAGATCTTCTATATACTACGTGCGTGGGTTGTGGCTCTCTCACATACAGGACCTCCAATTTGTGTCCTATCCGAGGGACAAATACGACAAAGTGTTTTGTGTCAACTATTAAAGGGGATAATGTGAATACACACTACTCGAAAAAGGAACCACTTTTTTAGGATCTTTCTGCAAATTACGATGATTCTACCCGTGACCATATGTGGTCGGGAAACTGCGCTTCACAGATGTTATTT
Source organism: Diadema antillarum (assembly GCF_040938485.1). Taxonomy (NCBI): domain Eukaryota; kingdom Metazoa; phylum Echinodermata; class Echinoidea; order Diadematoida; family Diadematidae; genus Diadema; species Diadema antillarum. The sequence continues at coordinate 1,092,571 of NW_027271284.1, forward strand.
GTTTCCCCTAATAATCGAATGCTTCTTGCTCTTTCGTAGAACAGCAAATGATGGCTGTATAAGTTCTAAACTTCACAGAGACTGCAGTCATAACGTTTATTTTATACAACCATAATAGGCGCAGGAAATTCTCTACATCTTTTATTCGACTTTCCAAGGAGGTACTAGGCTCGACTGCTACCTCCTTGGACTTTCATTCAAGATGTGAACTTCACAGGAAGGAAAAGTTAGTTCAAGTCAGATAAGAAATTATAGTTATATCTATGTTGCCGATATGTTCATATGTCGCTATAACATAACAACTTGATCACATCAATTTCGCAGATGGGATTTGTGAACAAATGCGATATCATCTCATTATCAGCTCAGAACATCACACTTAATGTTATCATATTGGACAGATTTCACGATGAGTACTTTATTTCTTGTTTGATTTTTCATGTCGTTTCCGCTTTTTCGCTTTTCTTAATTGAAGACACATTAAAGATTAATAACAAATACAACTGAATAAAATTCTGAGAATAATTAAATCATATCGAAATGGATAGATAGGGAGTGACAGGATAATATCGGGATACCAAGGGTAAGGAGACAAGATTTGATAAATGATGGGGGGGGGGGGTTACATCAAAGTATGCTTGTTTGAGAGCAAGTCCCATCAAATCATTAGTGTGACAGAATTACTGAGATCAGACAGACAAGTATGGACGGAGAAAAAGAAAGACAATAGATAAGTGTGAACATTTTTAGACCAAGTGTGGCTTTTTGGCTGATTGACAATAAATCAGAATTCCGACAATTCATTTTGTTGTCTTCTTATTTGCTGACGTCATCGGCCTTGCACTTGAAGTTTGTCTTGGAGAGAGAGAGAGGGAGGGAGGCAGACAGACAGGACAGATAGACAGTTGGAGAGAGAGAAAAAAGAGGGGGTGGGAGGGACGAGCTCAGGTTCTGTCCGAAGAGAAGTGGGGCACGGTCTGTACGTGACGACTTTTTTGGTATTGAAGACGCCAAAGTTGTCTGCAAGAATCTTTTGGTTCCCAAGAAACCTGCCAGGGGAGTCACCAGCAGTGCCACCAGCAACCCTGGCTCCATGGAACTCTTTCTCTATAATGTGGGATATAATAAGACAGAGAACCACATTGCCAAATTCTGGGCACGGTGGTGGTAGGGCTAGTGTGTGGAGGAATGTTCATTATTCCGAAGGTTTGCTAATCCGAAAATGAAATAAGCAGGCAAGTTGTTATTCCCAAACAAGCTAATCTCATATAGGCCTACCAAGATGTTCGTTAATCCAGATGAAGTAGGGTTCGTTTATAGTCAAAAAATTTTGTGTAGTTATGCCGAAGGTTCGTTAATCCGAAAACGAAAAATGGTTCCCTTTTGGTTTCCGTTCTGCGTGGACCTCTCCGGGCATCCCCGCGACTCACCCGGAAAAAGTTTTGGTCATGCTCAAAACTTGGCAACGGTAAAATCTGACTTGCTTGTGCACCTCCGGGCAACTACAGGCGAGATACGCGCTAGGTACTGTCAGGTGCGGACCAACTGCAGAGAGCTCCGGGTAGCAAATTTGTTTCCCCGCAAGTCAAGCTGCAAAACTTCCCCAGATTCGGTATGACAAGGCTTTGGGTATGCTCAAAACTTGTTCCGAGTGAGTCGTGGGGGTTCGCTCGCAGAGATACACGCAGAACACCAGGAGGAGACCCTTACCGGCAGCACCTCGCAGACAACTCCAACGCAGGTACTTCTCAGTTCCCGTAAGTCGCTTGTAACAGAAAACGGATCGGTTTCAAAGCTCTCACGCAGGTCACACGGAATACACGCAAGGAGAAGGCAAGTAGCACGCGTCTAGCAGGTAAGAATCAAGTGCGAAACTCGCAAATATTCTTGTCCGCCCGCGGAAAATTATCCTGGAAAATCCCTCCCTCAACAAGCCCGCGTAGCTTGCCCGGAAAGGTGTGACACGGCCTTAACTATTATACAATTACACCTTCTTTTTTTTGCATCAATACCGATTAAACTTTATGTCCATCTCGGTAAAAGAAACAGGGACAACGCGGGGGCTAATGGAGATTCTGTTAGATGGGAACTGGGGCACAATCTGCGACGTCTGCTGGGATATTCTAGACGATTACCTCGTCTGTCGGATGCTCGGTTACATCGGGGCCTTGGAGGATCCTTGCTGGGCATAATTCGGCCGGGCAGCTGTAATTACATTCTGGAAAATGTGGCGCGTACTGGTGAGGAGGGAAACTTCGTTGAGTGTCGGCAATCTGCATTTGAAAACATTCGAGGTATCGTAAATCTCACAATATACACACTAAGAAAAAAAGGTTCAATAAGGGAGCTAGAAGGGTTCGAAGTCGCGAAAATGGGTGCAAACTACACGATTTGAGAAAATGGTGGAACTTTGCTTCTTATATGGTTCATTTTGGGTTCGATCTTGCCACTGTCATTGACGGTGCAATATTACGCCCCAAACTAGTCTCAAAACAAAGGCCATCCTATGGTGTTGCTCGGCACTAAAATGCAATATTACATATCCTTGTGCTGATATTATGAACATATATTTTTTGATATCAGGAAACTTAAGTTTCTTTCATATTCTATAATCATTCATCGAGAGTATATTTTCAAATTAAGTTGAGTCCATGATGAAAGGGGTCTACTAAAAAAACAAACGTAGAATACCTGATTGCTTGTCTGGTATTGACCAATCACATTGTACACATAACCTAGGAGGTTTAACAGATGAAGTTCCAACTGGATGTAATTATTCAAATAGTCGTCAGATTTCTATTGCTGTACAAAACAATTCCACAGGTGCATTTGTGCCTTCGCTGATCGGGATTCGATGCCGCCGTCTCGCTGAGCAATCTGAAGATTCATTTTGGACGTTTACATGATTTTGGCTATATTTTGCTTCAAATGAAATCCTAGACTTTAAGATAAAAACATATAAAACAAAAGTCAATTCTGAACAGAAATATTATTGTGCAAAAGTGTTAATCAGAGCTGTTTCATGTGAAAGTGTTTAAACTGTACCCTGGATAGCCGGTTTATTTTATCACTTTTCCTCATGATTCTGACTAAGCAAACTGATATGAATCTTCAAATATAGAATTCTTTATCAATAGAAACATCAGATTACTGCCCAGGCATGCCTATTAGAACAATGTTCGTTTTATTTCATTTTTTTTTTGGAGCAATTTCTATTCGTGTATCCCCGTGTCTTTAACATTCACCTAACCTATCTCTTATTGGTTGGGATGTCGAAACGTAATTACCATTACAAAGACATATCTTCCTGTTTGTGGTTCATCCTTGCTAAGGTGCAATATTGAGCCCATAACAAGTCTCAAAGAAAGACCCATATGGTGTTGATCGACACTTGAATACAATATTGCATACCGTCGTGGTGCTACTATGTACATGTTTTTTTTAAGACATCATAAAACTTGATGTTCTCTTATAATTTCATAATCATTCATCGGAGCATTTTTAAATGAAGTTGAGTCTTTGATGAAAGGGTCTGCGAACAAGCTAACGAAGAATACTTGACTGCTCGTCTGGTATTGACCAATCGAAATGGAATATGTCACAGCATTCCCTGCATGCTTACTGTGCGATGATGGAGTCAAACCCTACTACACGCTAAAGATTTTCGTTGCGACTCGATCTCGGGACAGAAAAAAAAAGTCAATATTTTTTCAAGGCCCTCAAATCTGGAATTCCATTCACTCTGATGTGAAATGTAAGAAAACGGTACAAAGTTTTAAGAAAGCTTTCAAACGTATTTTACTTGAAAGGTTTTCTGGAAGTTACCAATATCATTTTACGAATTTATAAGAGACTAGCAAGATAGGGTGTGTTTGTGAAAATGACATCTTGTGTATTGCTAATATGCGCTGGTCCATGTTTTTGTCTGTGTATGCATGTGTGTGTGTGTGTGAGTGTGTGTGAGTGTGTGTGTGTGTGTGTGTGCCAATGTTTTTCTCTGTATATACAATGTATTTACTTTTCCGGGATTAGTTTTAAATAAGGCCAATTGCTTTCTCACTCACCCCTTCACTTGATATCTTTTGCTGTTTGTTTGCTTTGTTTGTTTGTTTGTCACATTGTTATTTTATTCGAACCATTGTCACATTTTATGTATGCATATTTTATTAAGTGAAAGTAAAGGAAATGATAAACTAAAATCATTTAGAGAGCAAACTCGCGGATATATAAGGGTGCAAACTACACGATTTATTTGTATGGGTTGATTTTTTCCCCTTTTTTTCATGGATTCATGCACGGTAAAGCCTAAGGGTAAAATGCATGCAAATGAAAAATGTAAGCACATGTTTCCGTGTGCTTGCAAACACCACATTTTAGAATGAATAAAGACTAGCTGTGATAGTGGAATTTCTCATGAATAAATAATAAAGCATTCAAACCCTGGCCATTGTTCAACACCATTGTCAGGGTGTTCACCACATACTCCCATACACACCCATTGACTCCTGTGCAAAGTGAAAATTTTGTACAGAGGGTTGGAAATAGAGCAAAATCTGTAACCTAACTGTGAAATTGATCATGGATTTCATGAAACTGATTTGTGTTTTAAACCACCTCCAACGAAATTGTACACTATACAACTATCTCCCATATCAATGATAGTGTTATCTGATATATAGTTACTGAATTATTAAGAATCAAAAGTGGATTTTTTTTAAACGCCTATTAATCCATAGAATACATTCGATGCAAAATAATGACATGGATGTTTCCTAAAGTGTCAATTCACGGACCCAGTAGTTTGGTCACCTGGTGTGGGCATGTTCATTCTTTTCTTGAACATGATTTATGAATTCAATGAATTGTTGAGTCGTGCAAACTTATGTGCACATAAGTTGACTCCCAGATGGCTCATTGTACAGCTCGTTCATGCGTGTTTGAGCTGAGCATCTAGCGCAAATTCCATTTCCACAGCAGATCAGCTCTTCTGAGGCTTTTCGTAGCGGCTTACTGCAACTCTGACTTCAAAATTATTTTGTCCACTTCATAATATCAAGACCCCGCAGATTCCTACTACGTGGAAAATGGTGAGTTAAAACATCATCGTAAAGCATGATTTGAAATATCCACAATGTTCTCGACCAAGGCCTTACTCTCGATATTACCCTTCATCAAATTTCTTGTATCTGTTATGTTTTTGGTTGTATAGCCATGTCTTATAATGTAGGCTTGCAGGCAGTAATATTAAAATGTTCATTTTAGAGTTCTGTTAAAACTGGCTAGTTTATGCGTGCTGTTTTCTGTTCTATTTTGTTTTGTTTCGTAACCATTCTGTGGAATTAGAGCAGCTTTAGCGATAAAATGTCTTGCTAAAGACGTCATGGCATTCCGATTTCAGATTTCAGATTCATTTATTGTTCATTTAGGAAATTCTTTTTGTTGGTACATGGGCGTGCACATAGGAATATCTACATAGGCCCCTACATGCATAAACTCACATATATTCATGTACATGTACACGTTATAAATGATACAATTTTCACTACATACACAATTATACAAGCATAATTTATACTCACAATACAGTGAACACATACATAATCACAAATTTCAAGTAATTCTTTATATTTACCGTGGAATCGGATATTCCTAAGGAAGTGTATCCTTAACATAACCTTTACGCCACCTCCCTCCCCCCCCCCCACACACACACATCCCCAAGGATAATACATCGCGTCGTGCCATACCACATTTGATTAATAACGAATAAAAGGAACGGAAGTTGATGAATAATTGTTGATAAACTTATGGATAAATAGACCAGTGTACTAACTAAACTCATAATGGCAAACATTGCACGCTTATCTTCATGCTGGGATAATTCTCTGTAGTCAGGTAGTGTTAGTGGTGGACTTAAGTTCACCCTGTATGCAGCAAGGCAGTGCTTAAGAATTGAACTATACATTAAGCTGCCATGGAGAGAGTTATGTAGTCACATTTACACAAGTTAGCTCTTCTGCAAAATTATTACACACGCATGAACAGTGGCCTTGAACTCATGACACTTGATTTTCCTTATCAGGTATTCAAGCAAGATACAATATGATGAAGTTGCGCGCATTCTCCTGATCACGTAAACTTATATGCAATTCTGAAGGACAGAGTGATTCCTCAACAGAATATGTAAGTTTCATTAATGGATTAATCCGTAATACATGTATATGTATTTTCAGGTTATTGATTCATCTAGATTTTCAGCATGTGATATCCGTGAAGTATATTATATTAAAGCTTATTATTACACATGAACGCAGTTCTATCAGTTACTATAACGTAGCCACCCTTTAGTGGGTTGCGGAAAATTTGATAAGACTATAGTGCAATTTTTGATACCATCTATAATCGAGAGATATGTTACTCAAGTGGACCACTGCGATCATTCATTATTGCCTTTTCCGTTCTACGTCTTCTCAGTTTTTTTGGACTTTTTCCTGAAAACTCCATGATGGATTGTAACTCATACAGGCAGCATCTCTACCCCGCAAGAATCTTCATTTTTTTCGTTTTTATTTATTTATTTATTTATTTATTTATTTATTTATTATTTATTTTATTCTATTTTATTTCATTTATTTATTTTTATTTATTTATTTATTTTGTATTTATTTATTTATTTTTTTTTTTTTTTTGGGGGGGGGATCTTCTTTTCTGTAACCAGTATTATCAAAGTAAATCAAATCAATGTTATGAATAAGTAGAGGGGGCTATATTTTCACTTTCTTTGTGTGTGGTAACAGGATTAGAGGTGTCAACCATAATGGGCATCATTACACCCATTGCCATGGCCAGCACCCGGACCATCATCTGTGGCAAGCTCAGCAACGGCTGAATGGCTGAAGTCTATAAGTCTTACTCCTTTCCTAACTGTGTAAAATATACAGCAAACTGATGTTGAATTGGCATGTAATTTGATGTTGTCTTACTTTGTTATTTTATGTTATTAAGACTTTGAGTTCGTCAGGAAAAATGTGGGAATATTTGAATATGCCCTATGTCATAAATGTATGCAGGCCTACATAAAAGGTGTGTATTTTCATCTCAGTCCAAATTCGCCACATTTTTCTTTTCAACATGACTTTACTCAGGCTATTCCATATCTATTTTTTTTTTCAGCTCTAACTTAATGATGTCGGCATGCTGTCTCCTAATTCCCCGTCTGCCTGGAGAGGACATGCTGTATGTCTGTGACAAAGTAAGTGCTGCACTTTTCTTTTTTTATGGGAGACGGGAATTCCATCTGCTTTGTGACTAGAAATATAAGAGGAATATTTCTTTGCAACATTATCATGTTTTACTTATATGACAAAAGAGCTGAAATAAATCTATCCGACCGGATTTGTTTAGAAACCAATATCAAAGCTTAAAGGGATGGTATAGTATTGGTGGAGGTGAGAATTTGGGCTTTTAAACTTTTTGTGATATACCAAGAACCTACTTATGAAATAATAGAGAGTATGCCATTCTAAGAGGAATTCTAAAGATTATTTGATGAAAATTGGTTTTGAAATGGATGAGCCATCCAAAAACAAAATAAAACGCAGCGATCGTGATAAAAGTGAGTCCTATATTATTTGATCATTGCTCTGTTTTGATATCGCAGCTTTTTCAAAACCATTTCTCATTATTTCAGCAAAAGACGTTAGAAACCTGAAGTAGATCTATCAATCAATTTAATTTTCCATTTTCTGGTGAATGGTCATAGTTGCAACCTGCTTAATTTATGTAAGCAACACAACTGCGTAGTGTAAACGACCTATTTCCTTCGAAATTTTATTCAGTCATTATTTTATTCATTGCCAAAATCTCTTTCAGAACCTGACA